>NW_013954508.1:10633-31208 GCF_001266775.1 Austrofundulus limnaeus | reverse complement strand
CACTTCCTGTTATTTCACATATAATTATCTCAACAACTGTCCATCTGAGCAATGTGAAATTCGTTTTGTAATGTGTTAATGCTTTCTTTCCAAAAATGCATTCACTTTAGAAAAGATTGATGTCACAGGCACTTTAAGTTTAAAACTGACTGCTAAGAACATTTCTGCTATAGTTAGATATTAATAAAACAACTGGTCTATTAGCAATATCTGAATACTTCAACCAAAAATACTTTGATTCATGAGTTTCTGCCAGTTTTAATCTTTTTGTCATTTGTGTTTATTTTGAAATTGGTCATAAATTTAATTTCACTTGGCATTAAAAAGTCTTAAAAGGTCTTAAATTTAGCTTGCCTTAAACTGTAGGAACCCTGTTTTAGCTCCAAATATTCTCTTTAAAACTAAAAGTGAAGGCTTTTGTCATAAAACATTCTGGATAAATAAAACATGACCACTGGAATCTTCCGCTGCTCATAGTTCAAGTATTTGCAAGATCTGACTTAAAGGTTTTGCATAGCCATCTTATTATCTTAATTTAATTAGAAGTCAGGGAGTGAGAGACAAGTGTGTGGTTACCAATATGAGCCACTGGCTGCAGCTTTAACATTACACTTCTTGATACAGTTACATCAACAATCTAATAATGGATTATTATAAAGTTTGATTAGATTTTTGACCACTTGTACCCTTTCAAATTTCTTGAGATTTTATAGTTATAATAAAACTTCCGGATTTTTGTAAGAAATCCAGCAGCAGTGGCTCCTAATCCTCTTCTTTTCCCACTTCAGCTCCTCGTGCAGTTTAAACGTGTGCACCGGGGTCGGGAGCCGACGGACACCCGTTCCCCTCGGCTCCGGCTCGCAGCCCAGCCTCGGTTATTGTTCCATGTGGCCTCAGTGGGTGGACGGTCGGACGGTCCATCRTGCCGCCTGTTGTTCAGCCCCTGAGCCAATGAGAGGCCGGCTCCCGCTCGGTCTCGGACCAATGAGAGCAGCGGTCTGGGCTCGGATAGAGTTGGGTTGTTCAATCTGCGAGGAGGACAACAAGCTCTCATCAGAGTGCACCGGATGGATGGATAGAGCAGGATGAACACAAGCGATGGTAAAAATCACCTTAGCCTTTTCTGGTTTAAAGATGCGGGAACTGAGCGCTGCCGAGCCGAGAGGCCCGGTGCCTGCAGCCGGCTCCGCGTGCTGAATGTCACCGGGGAGTTTTTTTTAAGCGATTAGCGGCGCAGTTCGCTCACGAGCTAAACCTTTTAGTTAGCGAACAACAACAAGCATTAGGTTAACTTCGATTGTCTGTGGGGGGAAAGCGGTAGCGATGTAGCTAACGCAAGTTACGGAGCTAACAAAACAAGTAATGGCTAACTCGAGCTAAGCAAACGAGCGTGTTTAACAGGGTGCGTTTTATATTAGACGCGGCATAAAGAGGGCTCAGCGGGGCTAACCCCCTCTGAGCAGAGCCGCTGTTAGCTTAACGCTTAGCGGCGTTAGCTGACTTACTGCCCGCTGGGCTGCCTCGACCCAACAAAGTTGGTGGAGGTTCCAGGAGAGAGTGGCTCTGTGTTCTTTGTTCTGGCTGAACATGGTGATGGTGGGGGAGCTTAGCACGGCGTGAGAAGCCAGCCTGGCTGAGCCACAATCGCAGACATTAAACCACGCACARGCAGAGGTAACATTTATTATATACAAAGATTAAATATCAGATCGTGGTCGGTTAGCATGCAGGAGCAGCACAACAACKGGATTAGAAGGTGCAGCTAACAAGAAACCAGTTGCACCGACCTGAGAGTTGTCACAGCTTTGAGAGGAAAATCAAGAAAATTCAGCGTGAAATAGAAACAATCCAAACAGACGATCATTCTTTATTACATCAACACTCCTTTCAGAAACTTTTATAGTTTTAATGATGTATCATAGCAGTACTAATACAAGTGCTGAAGTAAAAGTACCAACACAACAATGTAAAGAATCTTCATTCTAAGCAGAGGAATTTGCAGCACCAGGTCTGCTGCTCAAGAGCATCACTCTGCATCCATAATACTTTAATATGATTAACACTGAAAAACAATCAAAGGGATTAACAAGCTTTATAGTATTGCTACCTTTTTTAGCAGTTTTGTGTGTTGAAGCACCAAATGCAGGTTAAATATGATGAAAAGATGAATAAAGAAGGAAAAACTAAGTTCTGATACAGAAACTACATCATAGTTTGTATGTTTTTATGTTTGGGTAGTAAATTGTGACATTTTGTGAAGTGCAAAAACTTTACAAACAAAACTTGCTTTTTTGTCTGTAACTGGATGTGCTGGTTTGAGTTTTAGCAGTCAAATCACAATCCTCAAATTTTCCCTTTTAGTTAAGTTAGTTAAAACTAAGTAACTTACTGTTTGGTTAAATATTCTTTAAACTTTTTTTCAGACTTTTAGACTGTCCTAAATATTCTTGGTGAAGTTTGATGTGTTGTCAACAGAGGTGCTTTGCTTGTGCAGAGCTATTTTACACTATWTACTGTCGTCTTGTTCGTTTTAGCTAATTAGTCTTAAATGACTTCTTTGTTTCTCAGACTCGTCTTGTTGGTGCTGGTGGTGACTGTGGGCAGAATCTGAGTTCAGTTCTGAAGATGATGTGATGTTTTGACTCCAACCGGATCAAGCAGAGTACTTGTACAGTCAGTATATAATATACCGTTAAAAACATTTATGTAACTGGTGTTATTAGCTCCTAAACTTGCTTTGTGTTTGTAACTGTTCCCCTCAGAATGAGTCGCTGCTCGGCGGCAGGACGTGTGTCCTTTCACTGAGGCCACATGTGTATCTGGAGAGATGGACCGCTGTAAGCACGTGGGACGCCTTCGTCTGGGCCAAGACCATTCCATTCTCAATCCACAGAAATGGCACTGTGTGGAGTGCAGCACCACGGATTCGGTGTGGGCCTGCCTCAAGTGCTCCCACGTGGCCTGTGGGCGCTTCATAGAGGAGCACTCGCTCAAACACTTTCAGGAGTCCCAACACCCGCTGGCTATGGAGGTGCGGGAGCTGGATGTCTTCTGCTTTGCTTGTGGAGACTATGTACTCAATGACAACGCAGAGGGAGACCTCAAGCTCCTCAGAGGGGCCCTCTCTACGGTTCGGGGCCCGGGCAGGCGGTCACTGCGCTCGTCCACCGGAGCTGGCGAAGGCGGGCTACAGCCCGCCATGCTGCTGGCTCTGCGCCACAGGAGGAAAACGCTCCTGAGGAAGACGTTTCAGACGTGGTTAGGCAAACACCAAGAGCTTCAGAATGAGCGCGAGGAGAAACTGGAGGAGGCCAGGAGACAAAAGAAGGAGGTAAAAAGGAGGCTTATGGAGGAACTCGTCAGTGTTCCTCCCAGAAAGAGCGCCAGGCTTCTCACTCAGGCGCCACGTTCGACCGTCACGCTCATTCCTCGCAAATTTCGCGACCCGCCAGAACGCCTACCTCCTCCCGCTCCTCCCAGGAAGCCTTCGATTCTCACCCTGCCCCGCAAGGCTCCTCCGAACGGCAGAGCRGCCAAACGGAGGCGGTACTACTCCCCGCACGCTGTGACGCAGAGGAGACCCGCTCCGGGTGTGACCGGTCTGCGCAACCTGGGGAACACGTGCTACATGAACTCGATCCTGCAGGTGCTGAGCCACCTGCAGAAATTCAGGGAGTGTTTTCTAACGTTGGACCTGTGTGAGACTGAGGAGCTGCTGGCCAAAACCAACCACTCCCAGGCCCTGAAGGGCGTGACAGGAGGGGTCGTCAGTGGTGGAAACACGCCGCTGTCGGAGTTCCCACTGGGACGCGTGGGGAAGGCGGGCTGCTTGAATTTGCCAGTGGGCAAAAAAGAAAGCGTCCCGCCCTCCCCGCAGGCCGCAGAGTTGGTCCAGCCCAAGGAGTCTCGCTGCTCCACTCGCCAGCAAATGTCTCTGTGCCACGAGTTGCACACYCTTTTCAGGGTCATGTGGTCGGGCCGGTGGTCTTTGGTGTCTCCCTTCGCCATGCTGAACTCGGTGTGGAACCTCATCCCGGCGTTCCGCGGTTACGACCAGCAAGACGCCCAGGAGTTCCTGTGTGAGCTGCTGGACAAGGTGCAGCAGGAGCTGGACACGGAGGGCTCCAAACGGCGGATAGTCATCCCCATCACAAAGAGGAAGCTGTCCAAGCAAGTGCTAAAGGTTCTCAACACCATCTTTCACGGTCAGCTCCTCAGCCAGGTGAGACGCTGATTATCTCAACCAAAATCCAATTAATACTCATTAAACTTTCAGATATTTTTCTTTTATTTCTTTTATATTTTTACCCACCTGCCTAACTTCATTTGAACATTTTAACAGTGAAATGTGATTAAAGAGCTTCCATCTTTCCTGGCTTTATTATCTCTACGATAGTTCAGATCTTTTGAAGCTAGTTCTGCGAATGTAAAGAGTCAGCATCCTACCTGTTTCAGGCAGCTTATTGAACAACCTCACTTAGGAGTAATATTGAATAAATATCGAGCACGGCCAAAACCTAAAGTGAACTGTTTTTTTCTTAAAGCAACTTCTGTGTCAAACTTCTCATTTCTTTGTGCAAATGCTGTTTTATAAACCTTTCACATTTAAAATGTTTAAAGTATTCCTTTAACATGCTGCAACTTAATGAAACATGTCTCAGTCAGTGCGTTACCATTGACCATGAAAATGAAATTAGATGAAATTAGAATTTCGAAAATAAATTTGCTCAATGGAAACACGTCAATTTCGAAAAAAAATTACGTTTTTCGACAAAATGTTTTTGCGGTAGGATGAGGTGGTTTTTCAGCRGTATCGAAATTGGTGTTTTTCGCAAAACTGCAATGGAAACACTTTTTGCGCATCACGGGAGTCAAGTGATCAACAACCGGCTGTTTCTACTGGCGAAAAAGACAATGACGAAGAAGTTAACAGGAAGTAGAAYTAGTACTAATATCACAGAAGTAGTATAAAATAGTAAACTCATGACTACAATTTCCCAAAAACACAGCACACGTAGCCGCTCCCAAGTAGGGACTTGTCGCTGGAAAGCCTCGATAAAAAACGCTGACGTCTCCTCTGATGATGAGCGCTAGTGTGGTGGTAGCAATATGCTATGTGTTTACATCCATTGCCACCATGTTTGTAATGACTTATCGCGAGAACAAACGTATTCACGCGTGACTTTAAAAGCATTTCTTACTTAATGGAAACACCTCATTAGCAAAACTGTTTTTTCGACATTAACAGAATATCGACAAAGTTTTGCGCACATTTGCAATGGAAACGCAGCTGTTGAACAGCATCTCATTGCTGCTATTATTCATCATTGTAGTGATTATAAAATTATTTTATAATGAATTCACAAACCTTTCAGGTAAAAGGGAACTTATAGTTGAGTTTTTCAGTTCACATTTTCTGTCAAAATCCTGCAGCTTGATTTGGAAATAAATTAAATGCCATATGTTTTTGCTGTTTTCACAGACTCTCCTCCCATTTTCAAATAAATGACAACCCTTCTTATTTTCCTCCTCTGTTTTCCGTAGGTGACGTGTTTGTCGTGTAAGCACAAGTCCAACACGGTCGAGCCGTTCTGGGATTTATCTTTGGAGTTTCCAGAGCGATACCACAGTACCAACAAAGGCTCGGGCTCTACAGCTTACCAGCGGAGCTGCACCCTTGTGGAAATGCTGTCCAAGTTTACAGAGATGGAGGCTCTGGAGGGTAACATCTACGCCTGCAACCACTGCAACAGTGAGTACAAACCTGCATCGCCCGTTCAGTTTTACCAACGAGMGACTGAACTATGTATTTCTGCTCACTTTGATATTCAGAAAGGTTTCTCATTCAACTTGAAAGCTTCATTAATTGATCTTTAACGCGTTAATTTTTGATGAAGCGTTTACCTGAAGCTTCAGTATACATAAACAAGTAGGTCTATAAATTATTAAGAGCAAATATTAAGATCAAAGTGAAAGTCTTTAGAAGAAAGGCAAATATTTAGCATTTTATGTTTTTTTTAGTTTTCTATTTAGAAGGGAAAACAGCTGCTTTTCTTAAAACCAAAAACTTATTTAGAAGTCTTTTGTAAAACTTGTTAACATATTCCTAACAGTTCTGTTTCTGAGTAAAGTTAGACTAGTTTCCTAACAGTATTCTTGAAGTCTCCAGGATGTGAGGTAAGCTTCGTGGTGTTCTTAGCTTTCTGACATGAGTCACTGGGCCACGCAGGTCGATCACTGGAGGTTGGAGCACGTTCAGAAAAATGTGTGACAGTTTTTCTCTCAAACTACTCACAGGGTCATTGTGGGCATCTCCTGCTCGTCTCAAGAGAACTAGAGCTGTAGTTTGACAACATCCTCAGCATGATGGGTGAGGGCATGGAGAGGGAGCCCTGTCAAGCTTGCAGGTGTCATCTGCCCCTTTTTTAATGTGGAGAGAGCCTGGACACCATGAGGGAGTAAACAACAGTATCCTCCTTCATGGCAGATTGAGCGAGCCAGTGACCATCCAGCAACATCTGGAGTGAAGATGGGTCCTCCTGCCAGAGGTTCAGTTATCACTGACTAAAGGACATGAACGTCCTGTAAACCAGGATTTCCCACCCAAAACCCACCCACTCTATCTCCACTGAGTTTTAATATTTGGTGATTAAAACTGATTGAAACCTTCAGCCTGTTCTGTTGGGCAACATTAGTGACGCAAAACTAATATTAACACAGTCGCATAACTAGCCTGGTTTAAACCAGACCCTGTTCTTCACTTTGCTTCGTTCAAGMGTCTGGACTTGATGCATAGAGAATCAATTTCTTGCAGGAGGCGTGGCCTCTGCTGAAGTTTAAAACGATTGGATCAGTTGGCTGCGACGTATGTCGCTGTGGAGGAGGCTAAGCTAAGAAGCTAACCGGAAATCGCGTGTGCTATAAACAACCCTACTGAGAGGAGAAATATACRGAGCCAAACGAGACGACTGTAAATGAGAGCTGCTGCTTTGTCAGACAAATTTAATTTAATTTGGAAGCCTTATCAACACAGACTGACTTCATTCACTTCCTCCACTGCTGTATGCTAAAATAACCAGCAGACACTGCGCAGAAAATCAACGTTCTGTTCTCTGATTGGCCCAGCTAAAAATCTGCCAGCGAAATCCATCTCAATGGGAGAAGTCCCAGACGGAGCAGTGAAGGGAAACTAGAATTGAGCGGAGCTGCGTAGGAAGGCAAGGGCCAGGGTATCGCATAACACAACTGTAATGAAAGAAAATATTGTTAGGCGTGTTCGTTTACCATTTTATGTGCTTGAACCACACTGGAAATGTACCAATGCATGGAAATTGAATAGAAGAGTTCATACAACCCACACACACAGAGCTGCTCGGTCTGAAGGTGATTTATTAACCAGCGTTCAGGCCTCGTTTTACGGCAGTTCATTCAATATAACAGGATGGACAGGACGTGACTCCGCCTATTTTATTGCATCATCAGGAAGGGTTCCTCACAGCGCTGAAGCCATGTCCTCCGACAGAAATAATCTAACTTAATGAAGATTAACGGTTCAGTTATGTGTTGAATCTGTGTTCAGGTGTGTATCTACAGAAAATCATCAATTTACGCAAAATAATCACATTTAACAGATATTACAGTTCTTCTAATAATAAGACTACACCATGTGTAGTGRAATTAAGATCAGTATATAAGCAAACCCCAATAAATTTCTTCAGTTGCATGCCAAATAATAATAATAAGCTTTTTTTTTCTTTAATTAGAAATCAAAATTCCATACTTTCATTAATCAGGGTTCCCACGGGTCCTTGAAATCCTTGAAAGTTTGTGAATTTGAAAAAAAAATTCTCGACGGCCCTGGAAAGTTTGTGAAAACAGCCAAAAATTACACTTGTCCTTGAATGTTTTTTGGGGATTGAAATTCTCTATTCACACGACTGATTTTCATCATCTTTTAAAAAAATAAATTCTAAAATAAAAAAGTGTACATTGGATAACAACGTACACAACAATGTGATAACTCAGGATTACGGTAAACTGACATCATTGTTTRTGACTCAACAACTTCTATGTTGTTCAGTTTTTCATTGAATTTACATGATATTAAAKCTGTTTACTGGTGACATTCTGCGGTAGCAGTAGGTCATTGCCGTTGCGTGTGGTTCTTTAATTTGAGGAAATTGGTACTGGAAAATCCTTGAAAGTTCCTTGAATTTGATGTTGACCAGGGTGTGGGAACCCTGATTAAGTTTCTTCCAGTTATTCATGGTCAACAAGTCCAGAAGGAAAACCCTGCAACTCTCTCCTGCTCCTCCTCTGAGATCCCAAGGCGTTCCCTGGTTGGAGAGGATCTGTAATCCCTCTTCCCTCCCTGGAAGTCATAATTAGGGCTATGGCATATTTAATGTGAAATTCAATTCTAAAACTTTAATTTTACAAAAGGATAACTTTATTAAAGTGAGATTCTATGATTTAAACATAATTTTTTTTTCCCCTTGGTAAATACCTTTTTAAATACCTTGCAGAAATAATTTAATGTTCTACTGAACCACAGCTATTTATTATATTAATAAAAGTGAAATAACAGCCATTATTTTTTTATTTCTGTAGCTGTTTATTTGTTAAATTATTTTTCAGTCACTTTTTAGGTAAACAAAAAATTGTGATTGGACGATATGAGAAAATTAATCATGATCTTTTTTTTTTCTTTTTTTTTTTTGCTATATCGCCCAGCCCAAGTCATAATTATACATTTTATACAGTTTAAATGCGTGGCTCTAACTTTTTTTAAATTGTTTTGTTGGAGGGAACAGTTTAAAACTGCTGCTGGGAGCTACTCTCTCTCTTTGTCATTTTTTGTTTAATAAAGACGTTAGAAGCGTTTTGGCTAGTAACGTCTGTTTCATTGAAGCAAAGCGTCTCATGAGTAACGTAGGTTAGTTTTTGACTGTGGAGGTACTCACRATCTGCTGTTCTTTGTTGCAGAAAGAAGAAGAAAATCATCCCACAAACCCCTGGTTCTGTCAGAAGCATGTAAGCAGCTTCTGATCTACCGTTTACCTCAGGTTCTACGGCTACACCTCAAACGCTTCAGGCAAGTTGCTCTACGTCTGTGCCTTTGATCAAACTGCCTTCAAATTCATAACTTTTAATCGTCCTTGTTCTTAGAGTGCAGGAGTGTAGRGTTTTTTGTCCCGAGGTTCATGAATCCTCCTCCTCCCCTCTCTGTTCTGCAGATGGTCGGGCCGGAACCACAGAGAGAAAATCGGCGTCCACGTGGCCTTCGACCAGGTTCTGAACATCAAACCGTACTGCTGCACAGACTCAGGTCACTCCGTCCACAGAGGAGGCTACACCTACGATCTGTCTGCTGTGGTTATGCATCATGGGAAAGGCTTCGGCTCAGGGCATTACACCGCATACTGCTACAACACCGAAGGAGGTGAGGAGCACGTTTCACCTGTAGAACCATCCGGCTGCGCTCGATGCTTAACCTTGGTTTTAACCTTGTCGTCCTCAGGTTTCTGGGTCCACTGTAACGACTCTGAGATGAAGGTTTGCAGTGTGGAGGAGGTGTGCAACACTCAGGCCTATATTCTCTTCTACACCCAGAGGTCTGCTTAGGTACCTCTCTCGCTGTGATGTTGACTCGGACTGAGGGCTGCATTAATGAAAATGTTATCAGATCTTTTCCCAGATGTCACTTTAAAACGATTAACTGAAAGGAGAAAAAAATGGTTGCGGAGGGAAAACCACGTTTCTTGTCGAGGTTTCAGCAGCTTAATCCAGATAAGAAGCGTAGTGGTGAGTAATGAGCTGGAAACTGTGTCTGACGTTTCAGCAAGAGCCTTTTCCATAAATGAGGCTTCAGGGATCCCAGCTAGTGGGACCAGGGTTCGTTTGTTTTTGTTTTATGGCCTGAAGACTGTGGGAGCAGGTCCATGTCTGTCCTGCTGAACGCCAAGTTTGTGTGTCCATGATTTTCAAACAGCCGTCAGGCTTTCTCCTGAGACAGCATTTTACACTCGAAGGCAACACGGAGTCTGGAGTTTGAAACGTTTGCTTTCTATCTTTCACCGTAACGTTTGATCTRGGTGCTTCACATTCAAACGGTCCACGAGGAATCTGATCGTCAGACTAAATTCCAAACTCTGTGTTGCTTTTAATTCAGCCTTTTTTTATAATCTTGTGACATGTCAGATATTCGAACATTCACGACTCATCCCCGTGTCGTTTGTGTTTCGTCTTTTCTTCTCCAACATACTGCTGTGACTGGATACTGTGTCTTAGACTCGAGACTCTCAGTGAACATAAATATTGTTTTATTTTTTTTAATTTTTATTTTTTTTGTAGCCATTTTGTTTTAATTCCATGAAAAAGAGGCAAAAAAGTGTGCAGTTCAGATGTGTGACGGGAGGCTGCAGTTTGGTACTGCTGTATGATGGGGATTAATGAAATTAGCAGCTGGTCCTGTGGTGGTGACTCCTCCCCGACCCGCAGGAGACGAGAAACGAGCATATTAAAGAATGTGTTTTTTGCTAGGGGGGGACTCGGAGCACCCATTTCTTAAGTTGAGCACCTGAAAGCAATATATTGTACGTKTCTCATGTCGACTGAAAATTAGGATCAAATCAGGAATTCTTCTGCTTGTGATACGATGTTCTTTTCTACTCTGCCGTTTTTACCAAGGTCTTTAGAATTTGCTAGGTAATCGAGAATAATGTTGTGTTTGATACGAGTCAAACGCAAAACACATTTTGTGAACTCTGTGAAAGTCGGAACAATCTAATGACGATGAATGTCTTACTTTATAGAGGTCAGCCGAGGCCACGCCGCTGGCCCCGATGCCCTCGGGTTCTGTCTTGTACTGTAAGAATACCTGTCAAAAATGTATTGTTCGTTTAGGTTTTGCCTGACAGTAATTATTAAAAAGACAACAAACTCCTCTGACTATTTTTGGATTTGTTTTTAAGTGATTTCGTTCGTCTAAAACACAAGGCGGTGCTTTTATTATTTGGCAAAACAAGAAGTTTGTTCAAAATAATTTCCAGATACAGTCAGGGCTATTCAACCGGTGGCTCATGGGCCACATCCAGCCCACATGTAACTTAATTCCGGCCCACAAATGACTTTATTAGTTTTAAGAACATAATAGTGTTGAAGGAGCTCCACAGGAATCAGAATACTCACATATCCTGAAGCAAAGAGATAAAATAAAGCACTAAATCCTGTCTTTTTGCTTTTAGTTGAATAGCCTTGGTGTAAGTGTGGCTATTTAACAAAAAAAATTGATCCCGTTTGTCTTCACACCAGATAAGAGGTTATTTTTCATTCAGTCAATTAAAGATCCAAACCTTTCTTATAATAAATACATTAATTAACAAAGTTAAAAAGTTAATTGCAGCTTTAAAATGTTTTCATTCAGAAGCTTTTTTTTTCTGTAAAGCTTCAAGGACGATTCAGACATAAAGTTGCTGTAATATATGAAATCATTTATTTCTTACATGGTTTTAATAAAACAGCAATAATTGTTTTTGCAAACTGGATATGGACTTCGACATGCCTGACGTGTTTGTGAGTTCTAAAAGTAAGGGTTCTGAAACATCTGGACAGAACGAACAACTTATTTCCTTTGTGAGATTTTACACGTTTCTGTTTCAAGTAAATTAAAAGAAAAAAGCCTAGAAGTACACCAGAACAGGATGTGATGAAAAGCAGGAGTGACACAAAGTAGGGATACAACATATCTTCACTTTTTTTTTTTTTTTTTTTTGCTGTTGTTGTTTCCTTATTTAAAAAAAAAAACTTCTGAAGATTCTTCTGTTTTTTGTCATTAATGAAATGTTAACTCATGCCAGCTGGATGCATCTCAGTGCAAATATGAAGACATGCATGAGCACGACATTCATGGGAAAAACAAACACTTCTGCTTGAATAAGCTATAGCTTCAACATGAAGATAATAGCAAGCTTGATTAGTGTTCTACAGTCATCTGAAGTTGCTTTAGTATCATAAATAATTAGAAAAACAAGGATTTGTTGCAAGAAATTCTCRTTTTTTTTTGTTTTTGGTGATAGCAATGCAGTAGATTTGTCCTCCACATCAGAAGATTTGGATGAGATGAAGTGATGTTTTTWTGTTTTGTTTTGTTTATAGGCAAGCAGACAAGTTCAGTTTTGTTGTGGAAACGCCTTTTTTAAAGGAGATTCAGTCCATGTTTAGGGACCAAGTACGCCCAGGTTTTACCCTGCTTCAGTTTGGTCCTTCAGTGCTGATGATTCAACTGGGCAGTAACCACGGCTCCACAAAGTCCCAGTGCTTCCACAGGATGAAGAGGAGCAGGGTCAGCAGCACCGTGGCCCCGACCCGGGCTCGGGTCTTCATCAGCGGCGTGATGAAGTTGGCCAGGGTGGAGACGAAAACCAGGAGCACGGCCATGAGGGCCAGGATGACGTTGATGAGCTTCCCCAGGAGGGCTCGAGCGTTGGCGTTCTCCACCCCCTCCAGCTGAACCACCTGCTGCTGCTGCTGCTGAAGCTCCAGTTTGGTGATGCGGGTCAAACACGACTCCACGGCTTCCTGCGGGGAGAAATCACGAGGTTAGTCCATTTCCACCAGTTTCTGTTAAAGGCGCAGACATCTAAAATCTTTGACTTTTACATTGTATTGTGTGTGAGAGCATATTTATTATTTTTTCATATTTGGATTTTTTTCTCGTCTGAAGTGCATCAGTTTATTTTTTCAGCGTGACTAAGTTCTGCTGTTCGTTCTGAATGAATCATCCTCTGTATCTGAAAAGTGAAGCCAATACAGAGATGGTTTGTCTCCAACAGACCTTACAAAAAGTGAGAAAATTTCTTAAACAGTCCTTGAATTAGTTTATTATTTGGCTTTTTAAAAAATTTCTTGAAGCCTTTTTATTTTATTTATTTGGTCACTTTTTAAAATAACTCTTGAAGTGAGTTTATAAGGAGCTTAATCAGGGGGCATATTTTGCAAAATCAACTTTTTTCAGCTTTTTATCATGTTATGATGTCATTCCCTCGTCACAAACCAGACTTACTTTGACTTGTTTATTCCTGTTTGAGAAATCCTTGAATCTCCTGTGGTGGTCACATATTTACACTAGATAGGCAAATGTATTTTTGATGTATGCAGCATTTCATAACAACTGAAGTACAGTATGTGCCTGCAAAATACATAACATCCCCCCTTTAATGGCCCTCAAGTTCAGCACAATTACCATATAAACAGAAATAGCATTCAAATGTTTTAGATTTACCRGTTTTTCATAATTTGTCACCAAGGTAGTCAAACTATTTTTTAGATGGTTCTGGTGTTTGTCTGTTTGTGTTTAAGTCTCCATTAAATCATGTTTTTACTTATTCATCGCTTGAACATAAGCATCAAACACAACAATGACAAAGGTTTAGTTGAATTTAAGAGTTTCTTGTTTACAAAAGAACATTTAAACATCGGTGGCTCATTCTGCGCTCAGACCTTTTACAAATTTTGTGTTCGGTGAATCAAAATATTCATAAACATAACTGAGCTAAAGGTCGATTGACCGTTGTTTTTCACTGACTGAAGCCACTATTGATCTTTAGAAAGTACAGCTGTTTTATTTAGTCAAATTACTGGTTTCAAAATGAGAAAAAAAATTAAAGACTAGCATATACAAGTGGAGGAGTTTAAGTATCTGGATGTTTTGTTCACGAGTGATGGTATGGAGCGGGAATTGGATCGACGGATTGGGGCCTCATGCTCAGTAATGAGAGCYTTGCTTCGGTCAGTTGTGGTGAAGGAAGAGCTCAGTCGAAAGGCAAAGCTCTTGATTTACTGGTCTGTCTTTGTTCCAACCCTCACCAATGGTCATGAGGCTTGGATCATGACCGCAAGAACGAGATTCCGGATACAGGCGGCCGGAATGAGCTTCCTTCGTAGGGTGGCCGGGCTCAGCCTTAGAGAGAGGGTGAGGAGCTCGGAGTAGAACCGCTGCTCCTCCACATTGAAAGGAGTCAGTTGAGGTGTTTCGGGCATCTGATTAGGATGCTTCCTGGACGCCTCCCTTTAGAGGTGCTCCGGGCACGTCCCACTGGGAGGAGGCCCCGGGGAAGACCCAGGACTCGCTGGAGGGATTATGTATCCTCTCTGACCTGGGAACACCTAGGGTTCCCCAAGGATGAGTTGGAAAGTGTCACTGGGGAGAGAGAGATCTGGGTTTCTCTCCTGGACCTGTTGCCTCCATGACCCGACTACTGATAAACGGAAGAAAATGGAGATATATACTGTATCCAACCCGTTCTCACCTGAATGTCCCTTGCTCTCTCGTACGACTGGTAGGCGACTTTTTCCTCCATGCTGGCCAGCTCCTGTTTTAAATTGGTCATCTCGTTCTGGTGCAGCTCTGTCAGGTCGTTCAGCTGCTCCTCAAGTCTCTCGTACCTGAACAGACAGCGCAACAACAACAAAAAGTTTATTCAATGTCATGTAGTTAATTTCTCTTTACCTCAAAACGCTCTTCCAAAGTTATTTTTATCATCCAAGCTGACATTCTCAGTAAATGACGTTTCGTACAATAAATAAGTTTAGTTTGTGTTAATCRCAGAATCCCTGCTCCAATACCGACTCACTGTAATATTCAGTAATCCAGAGCTGAAAATAGTCTTCTGACAAGTGCTAAAACCTGTGCTGTACACATACTGTAGATCTGTTTTAAGTCGTACTTGAAATGAAAAGATTAATCCTCAAAGAGGAAAAAAGAGTTGATTTTGATCTTTCAGGATTTATTTATACTTTTTTTAATTGACCAATAACACGTTATCGTGCAGGTGGAAACCATTAGGATGGCAGGTGCATTGTGGGTAAATTAGCACCTGTATCTCTCCTCCTGCAGACACTGCGTCATGTAGGAGTAGTCGCTCTGCAGCTGGCCCTTCATGTCCTCAATGCTGTCCTCCATTTGCGTTTGGCCGGCTTTGATCTCCTGCAGGCCCTCCAGCAGGGAGTCCCACGAGCTGGGCATGTGATGGTGGTGATGGTGGTGCCCGTCCAGTCGGGGGCTCCCCATCGTCGGCCCTAACAGTCCCCCCACCCCACCGGCCCCACCCGAGTTGCTGCCCACGCCGGAGCCGGACGTCGCGCTGGAGCACTCGTCGTCGCTGCCGTACTTGGGGCTGGACACCAAGGTGGCGCTCCCACTCAGAGCCCGGGGCGTGGGGGTGTCCTCAGAGTGGCCCCCGACCCCGTCCTCGAGAGTGTCCTTTAGGTGGGCGATGTTATCCGCGCTGCCGAACTTGTTTCGGATCAGGCTGGCGAACTCCCTCGGCTTCGAGACCACGGCTGTGTGAGTGAGGGCCGACACGCCACCTTTGACCCCTTCCACCACTCCGCCTCCGAAACCGCTGATCCCGGCACGAACGTTGGCTCCCACGTCCTTTAACCCCTGCTGCATGTCCCGCAGGACATCCTTGGGTTGTCGGGCCGGTCCATTCTGCGGAGAGGTGAGAGAAACGACAGCAGTGATGAGTTTAGAAGACAAAACTGAGGAAGACTCGGACCTGTAGGATAAATCTTGTACCAGCAGGAATAATTTGAATTGAATAGAAAGCCAGRTATTTTATTGCAGTGATTAATTTTACCTACCGTATATGTAGAAAATGTTACATTTACATCCCATCATGGATCACATATTGATCAGATGCTGCTGCTGACTGATCTATGATGTGATGTAAATGTAACATTTTCTACATACATGGTAACATTAATCACTGCAATAAAATAACTTTGTCTGTTTTTGTCACTTTTACGGTGGATTGCATCAACTCTGTTACATTACAGAAGGGAAACTTCACCAAAGTGAAACATAAATCTGTGGATCTGTGTTTGATTACCCTGCCTGGCTTTCTCAAGGACCAGGATGTGACACAAAAATCTGAATTTTAGAACTGAAAGTGAATTATGGGACTAAAAGTGAAAGTAATCAAACTGAATTTTTAATAAACCAAAACACAGTTTCAAAGCAAATTAATTCAAATTCAAAACTTTAAATTCAGTTTCAATTTAGTGAAATTTATTTTCAAACCAATGCATTCAATTTCAAATTATGCACAGTCAGATTCAATCTGAGCAATTCAAATTCAATTCCTGCTGGCACAAGATTTATCTCATATGGACCATCCATGGACACAGCTGTCCCCCTTCCCCTCACATGATGCACTTGCTCACCTGCTCGATCTCCTTCAGCTTCTTGTGATAGTGCTCTAGTTTCTTGTGTAAGTGTGCGATGGTCTGTGCGGACTTCTGGTTCTTCTTCTCGAACACCTGCTTGATCCTGGACGCCTGCTGTTTGTCTGCGTTGTGGGCCAACTTCAGGTACTCGGCCACATTGTCGTCCCGGGCCTCTTGCTCCACACGGATCTGCTCTGTGACCTTCAGGATCTTCTGCTGCAGGTGCTCCAGGGCTGCGCGRGTCCGCTGCGGCTCACCGGTCCCCAAACCCTCCGCTCCTGC
The DNA here is from genome assembly GCF_001266775.1 of Austrofundulus limnaeus. Taxonomy (NCBI): domain Eukaryota; kingdom Metazoa; phylum Chordata; class Actinopteri; order Cyprinodontiformes; family Rivulidae; genus Austrofundulus; species Austrofundulus limnaeus. The sequence continues at coordinate 14,696 of NW_013954508.1, read as the reverse complement.
AACCCCGCCTGCCGCCGCCGCCACCGCCGCCGCCGCTCCGTCCGAACTGATGTTGCTGTCAGAGCCGCCATGGCTGGTGGTCGAAGGTAGGCCTAGAGTTGCCACCTCACTCTTGTCCAGCTGAGGGGACAAATAGACAGTTAGAGGGGTACAGCTCAAGCAGATGGATTCATGTGTGAACTAAAATCTACAAAAAACAAAACAAAAGAAAGAAAATGGACCACATATTAGATGTACTGTGCAAAAGTTTCAAACCACTTCTAATTTGATTCATAGCTATTTCCAATATTCAAGGTCAGCATTCAACTGTTGTTTTGGTCCTCCTCTACATTTAGGCTAAAATTAATGGAATAAATGAAAACTAAGGCAAAAATTCTTCTAGTTTCAAAAAAAAATAAATACAATTTAGATTGAGAAAAATAAGAATTACAATTAATCATAATTCAAATGAGTCAAACTAAAAGTATGACAAAATGAAGAAATAGGATGAACATAAAACTTGACAAATTTGTGAATAATTTGACTAAAAACCAAACTTACAATATGAGTCATGCAGGTATAAAGGTTGTTCRACATGCGAAGAAAGTATCTATTATATGTTCACGAGTTTTATTGTAATTTAAACATTATTTCAAGACACTATACTACCCCTTCTGATAAAGAACCTCTTAGTGCCTAAAAGGGGTTAATTTCAAAAACTCAGTGTTTCTGCTCTGAGAGTGCACAGAGCAGCATTAATTAGATGATCCATAATTACACTGCTTCCTTTCCCAGAACGGCCCGATAACCTCGGCTCGCAAACGAGTTGCTCTGAAACGCTTGCCTAAAAACGCACTGTGGCTGCAAAATGTGCATTTAAAGGTACTCACTGCAAACCATGAAATCAAACACATAAAGATTGAACTAGATCAAATGGGTAAGTTTGAATTAGTTGACCCTAGTAGTTTTCCAGATYCGTTGATATTAGGACTGCATCYACACAGAAAATTCACGATTCGGTTCGGTTCAATACTTTAGTCTCACAGTTCGATATTTTGTCGATACATAAAAGAGAAATTTCCCATGCCCTTTTAAAATTGTAATTTATTTAAATTAAGTATGAACATTTGTTCAACCTCAAAAGTACAGTTTTTAAATTAAATGTTGCTGAAACAGCAAGTTTCTCAGTGGATCTGCACTCAAAACTGCAGCCTAGGTGGAGTAGTCGAACACAGATCCACTGATCCTTCAACACAGAGCATCTTCAGAAGACAAGTTGATAAAGTCAATTTTAAAAATCAGTATTGTTCCATACGGTTTGATACGGGTACATGTATTGTTGCACCCCTATTACGTATATATATTAAATGTTGCTGAAACAACAAGTTTCTCAGTGGATCTGCACTCAAAACTGCAGCCTAGGTGGAGTAGTCGAACACAGATCCACCGATCCTTCAACACAGAGCATCTTCAGAAGACAAGCTGATAAAATAAATTTTAAAAATCAGTATTGTTCGATACAAGTGTGTAGGGCATTAGTGRCTACATACTTCTCAAACATTAGGTTATGAGGGAAATCACGAATTCTTTCTGTGGGCAGAATAAACACTTCTCTGTATTGAACAGTTCAATACGGGAACATGTATTGTTGCATCCCTAGTTGATATGTATTRTGAAATGCAGGTACACACTTAATATAAACCAGGGGTAGGCAATCCTGGTCCTCAAGTGCAGCTGTCCTGCATGGTTTAGTTGTTTCCCTGCTCTAACYCACCTGATTCAGAGAGTGAATTYCCTTTTCCAAGTTCTGCAGAAGTCTGTTAATCACCATTCATTCAGATCAGGTGTGTTGGAGCAGAGAAACATYTAAAACATGCAGGACAGCGGCACTTGAGGACCAGGATTGCCAATCCCTGATATAAACAAAGCAATAGGCTGACTCCACAGAAAACGTGGAGGTATGAGTCATTGCATTAGGCTCAACAAATACGACAGACTRGGACAAGCGTAGAATCTCTGAGGAGACCTTCAGGTGACAAAATAAGATAAAAAATGTCAAGAATGCTGATCAAGTCTTCTATTTTATCAACAAATCTAAGTGTAAATATGTACCAACTCATCAAAACTGACAAAATTTTCATTCCCAAACAGTTCTTTTATTGAAGGCTGCCCTAATTTCAGGCTGATTTTGTAATAAAACGTATGTAAGTTGGCAATTTAATCTAAAGACATAACATTACGAGGTAAATATTTTTGCAGGTCAGGTTACTTTATGGTTATTTTTGACCTGTTTTCATGACTTTGCAGTTAGAAGCTTTAAAACCATGAGAATATGATGTAACTGATGCAAATCTGAAACKTCTTGGTGGTCTTTATGTTCCTAASAGATGGGGACAAATGATTGACCCTCTGAGGGGGGATTCCCTGTTGGATCTGTAGGTGACTTGRGGCTGGGAGGATGGACATTAATGACATTCCACCTGATGTCCAAACACTGTAATCAGATGAACATGAGCTGAGGCATGACACCACAACATCACACAGACCTGCTCTAAAATCCAAGCTGCGATGATTTACGCTTATTTTACTTGTGAGACTGACAAAGCAGGTTCTGATCACTTTACAAYAGAGGAAAATAGATGACTAGAGAGTCAGATCTTTTCAAGAAGCTCAGCAGTTGCTCGTAGTAGGGAGGTGGGGAGGGGGATGCATCTCAGCGTCACATATGGATGAAAACAGACAACAGAAAAACAACACAAAAAGGAGAAAAATAAAACCAGACATTTGAAAATGTCTTTTCTAAAAGCAGAGTTACGTCGAGGGTGGATCGGGGCTCCCGATGGTCGGAGGAGATGATGTCTGAGGCATGAAAACAACAGGACAGGGTWTGCTTTCTTCCCCCTGCCGGAGACACACTGTGGCATGGGAGACAGGACGATGGACATCAGCGAGACGTGGACACGTGAGGATGAAACACAGTGAAAAATCAAATCAGAAACGTTACCATACTGCTTTCAATCCAATATTTGCAGTGCCATCGCAAGTCTGTCTTCCAGGCCCATCCTCCTCCGCCTCTTCCTCCCTCTTCCTCCTCCTCCTCCTCTCTCTGTGCTCACCAAAAAGGAGCACCCCCCCTCCTCCTCTTCAAATACAGTATCTGAACCCCCCCCAGCCGCTGTCAGGCGGGCTATCACCTCTGTGGATCCTACTGCTCCATTGTTGATGCCATCGATATATGCAGCCTCACTCTCCCTCTCCCTCTGTCCCTGATCTATTTTCCTCTCTTTCTCTCCCCCTCCTTTGTGTCATATGTTTCCTCCTCCACCCCCTCCCCCTGGATGGATGTGGGAGAGCTCAGGGACAGATGGGTGGAGGGTAGTGGGAGAGCTTGGCGCAGGCGTGCAGGTGCTCCTGTGTTATTATGGCAGAGAGGCTAAACGGGGAGGGAGGGAGTGGAGAGGGAAGGTTCCAGGCACAATACACACACATGCACACACACACACACACACACTTTAAGCCTTCATCGCACAGCCAGGCATGCACTGATGTGTTGCCAAAGTACACAGCAGCTCTGAGCAGTGATTCCCCCTTTCTTCACAGAAGAATGAAAGGATCCCAACAATCCGTGACTCTGTGTTTCTTTAACGTGCGGTGTTCCTGTTCAGGCTGGAGTGTCAGAGCGAGCGCTGCGGGGAGGGACGAGACGAGATGGAAACAAGCTTTCATCACAAGAGAGGAACTGGAGGTGTCGCTGTAAAGACATGTGAGTACTGTTGCTGCAGAAATAGTACGATCTTATTAAAGTGACAGAAATATGGAAAATGAAAATCTACTCAAATATCTTTTTAAGTAAAGTTATGCAGGAAGGTAATGAACAATCAACATCTTATCTGTCGTAGATAGCTCTTTGAACATATGCTCACTGCAGTCAGGGTCACTATAGTAGTGTTCATAGTCTGATGTGAGGATGTACACTCACCGGCCCCTTCATTAGATACACCACGCTAGTAACGGGTTGGACCCCCTTTTGCCTTCAGAACTGCCTCAATTCTTCGTGGCATAGATTCAACAAGGTGCTGGAAGC
>NW_013954508.1:7019-9633 GCF_001266775.1 Austrofundulus limnaeus | reverse complement strand
CACACACACACACACACACACACACACACACACACACACACACACACACACACTCTTACTTCTTGGTTACAATGTGGCGTCAGCACAACCACACAGTGCTGCCAGATCTAAATCTAATATCCTGCATTCATCTCATGTTGCCCAGGCCTGGCCACAGCCCCGATGGAAATTACACATCACAGGAACTCTGTCCATCTGTCTGTCTGTCTGACTGTCTGTCTGTCTGTCTGTCTGTCCTTAACTCGTCAGTGTCTGTCTGTCTCGCAACTTATTCACCTTTCTGACTATAAGGAGGTGTTTCAAGCTCCCTGTGTCTGTTTGTCTGTACTGTTTGCAAAACAACTGGATTTAAAGAAACTCAAAGAGAGTAATTATTAGATGCACACCTACAAGTCTTTGGCTTTTCAAGTCAGCCCAATTAAAGATGGCCACCGTAGCCAACAGACTTAAAAAAAAAACACATAAATGGGACGTCAATCAGCAAATTATCAAGATCAAAAACAAAAGATTTGGTGTGGTAGTAGCCTAAGCGGCATCCTCAACATAGTCCTAAAGTGCATCACTTCACAACTGTGTGCTTCTGTTAGCAAAATATCTCATAAAGCACAGGATGGATATCAACGAAAGTCTCAGAACGTAATCATCAATAACTGACACCTGTTGGAGTCGACCTAGTTCAAGGTGGCTGCCACAACTATCGATATAAAAACACACACACACACACACACACACACACACACACACACACACACACACAAAAACGGCTATAATAAAGTCAATTTCACAGATTATGAGCTATGCTTTGGCGTGGCAGTAGCAGACAGTTACTCGCAACACATTTTTCTATCATTAACAGATCAAATTGTGTTTAATGTTTCTAAGAATAAAATAAAAAGAAAAAAACWGTTGAAAAGCAGAATAGCTCTAATTATATTATCAACCCTCCTGGTTATGAGTCCACCTGTCTGAGTGCTCCTCTCCTGTTTACATGTCTTTATCAGTGTGTCTGTCTGTCTGCTCGGACAGACACACTTCTGTCTGTCCTCCTCTGCATTGGCACCAATCTGCCTGTTTTTTCTGAAGGCTCAGCCATAAAGGAGGAACATCTGCAGTGGATCAGGCAGCAGCAGCAGCAGTGGGGCAGAGCTGATAATGATAGTTTCTCCCCGGGCTGCTCAGAGGGCAGACAGACATAACATACCATTCCAGCGTTTCCTGTCTGTGCTGACAGGCAAACTATTTAACCCTCTGTGGTAATCTCTCACAGCATATGCGCAGCCTGAAGGGTCAAATATGACCAGGAACGGTCCTTACAAGCTGAGTTAGTCATAGCAGAGGYGTCAAAAATACTGGAATCTACAAAAATAATAAACATAAAAACAACCGGAACATTTGCACAGCAATAAATAAACCTCCACACAGTTAGACCTAACATTTTACCAGCTATAAGAACTTAAGCACATGCTTATTAGTAGTATTTACTTGTTATAAACACTTTATTATAAATAATATTAGGTTGGGTGAAGTTCCTGTGAGACCCTCTAATTACTTAAAGCCAACTTACAGGTTTACAGTAAGAGCAGCTGAAAAGTGTTGGATTAAAATTAGGTCTAAACGTGTTGTCCTGCGGCTCCGGGGAGGGCTCACATAAAACGGATCAGAACTAGAGTCGCCCYCCCGGCAGGTTTTCAGGGGGTCATGAAGAGGAAACGCTACTCACATATCTCCATTCCCTGTGCATGGGAAGCGGTGCAGTTGCAGGAGCAGGTGACATTGGTGTTGCCGGGGCCGCCAGGGGCCGTTGCGTTTTGCATGGGGCTGGACGGACCGGGACACCGCTCCGGGGAGAGAGCCGCCGCCGCCGCCACCGCCGCCGCCGTCGGGACGCCCCGACGGAGAACCAACAGCAAACTTCCAGCGGGCAGCGGCAGCGCAGTCCGCCGCTCGCTACGAGTTACCCCCAACAGTGTCGCGCTTTATCACCGGTCCCCGCGTCCGGGCTCACGCCATGTTCGAGTCGGAGCCGGTCGGGGAGGGAGGGAGTCAGAAAACGGCTCGAGGACACATCGCGGTGCTTCTCGATGACTTCCTCCGCCGCTGAGGGAAGCTGCTGTAGTCCTCTCTGCTGCTGAAGCGCAGCAGACACCGCGACTAAGACCCCGCCCACAACAGACTGATTGTCCCTTCGGCCAATCAGAACTCTCTATGAGAGAGAGCGAGAGAGAGAGTCTAGACCAGTGGTGCTTTCAGGAAAACACGGAAGAATCTAAACTTTGACTTTTGAGCCAATCAAAAATGGAAAAACTGCAACATACTGTATTTCAACATATTCTTACAATATACAAAACAGCAAAAATGTCCCTCAGTCTTATGATTTACTAAATACAGCAAGGTTAAACTTTATGAGTAATAAGTTTCATACAAATGCTATGCAAAACTTAAAGCTGTCCCTTCATCCTTACAGCCTCAATTGTTTAATTCTTTTGCAGCTTACTATTTAAAAAGATCTTGTATGTTCAGGATTTTATTTTTTATTTTATTTTTATCTTGAGTAAGGCACTTTTTTCATATCCCACACAGCAGTTCCAACCTTTGTTTTGTTTTTATGCTTGTC
>NW_013954508.1:0-376 GCF_001266775.1 Austrofundulus limnaeus | reverse complement strand
TGTGTCATATCCTGTCCACACAGGTGCACCAGCTGTCTGGCTTCCCAGCCCTCTTATTTCTGCACACACACACACACACACACACACATGTTTGTTCTTCTATCCTCATGGGGACTTTGCATTGATTTCTATTCATTTACCGGTCATTTCTACAGCCTGACTCTGACCCTTTACCCTAAACCTAACCTCACAGGCACATACCTTACCCTAACACATGACCCACCCAACGGTATTTCCCCCCAAAAGGGACCAGGCTTTTGTCCCCATAAGGAGCAGTGGGTCTTCACCAGGCTGTGTGTATCAGAAAAATGGTCAAAAATCATCCCCACCAGGTAGCAAAAACATGTACACACACACACACACACACACACACACA
>NW_013954507.1:33241-34161 GCF_001266775.1 Austrofundulus limnaeus | reverse complement strand
CTTTCCTGGACTTAAAGCTTGAGGAAGAGGAGGAGACGGGGAGTTCAGGTATCTTTGTTGTGAAATTAGTGCTGAATATCTGACCCAGCCTCAGCCACACACACACACACACACACACACACACACACACACACACACACACACACGCTCAGTAACCAGGCAAGCTGTTAGTAAGCAGCTGAGCAGTGACGAGCTGAGGAAGAGGAGGAGCTGAAGGTGTTACCTCACATGAGGAGCCCTGCGTCCGATAGCTGGGGACTATTTTGAAGGTGATGCTTCCTCTCATCTCCCTCTGTGAACACACACATTAGTTTTAGCTTCAACATGGACTCTGACAGCACTGTTGTGTGACAAGGACTAAAAGTGCAGTTACACAATAAAAACTTTTGCACACACACACAAAAAGAACCTGTCCACCTGTCYCAACAACYGTGTTTCCATCCAGTTTTAATGCTCACTTTGAGTGAATGTTTACAACGTCACAAAAAAAGAAATGCACATCAGTTGTGTTCTCATCTACTGGCTTGGAGCGAATCAACCTACGCAAATTGTAATTATGTCTGATGTTGACGTTACACATGTCTGTAATAAACAAGAAGTAAAGACACAAACTCGCAGGGTCCACACATCTCAGGACWGTGCAGAGGAGTTMTCAGAAACATGTTGYTATCAGGAAGGTTGTAATTATTCTGTTATCAGCTAGTGTTGGAGATGTTCCTGCTGTCTGGAGACGTAGAAACATAAAAACAATCCTCTTCACGTTACGGGAATGTGCTGTGTGAAAAGTGCTGTGCATCCCTTTGGTGCAGCCATTGTGTGAGATACATCTTGTGTCAGCAGGAACTGAACCTGAATATGCACAATTTGTCTGTTTTTGTCACTTTTACAGTGGATTGCATCAACTCTGTTACATCCAGAAG
>NW_013954507.1:30426-32241 GCF_001266775.1 Austrofundulus limnaeus | reverse complement strand
GAAACATGCAGGGGTCTCAGCCCCCTCACTGTGAGTGACCATAAACCTTCTTCTTCTGCAGGTCTGAAACATGCAGGGGTCTCAGCCCCCTCACTCACCAGCATCCTCTGCAGCTGCTCCACTGTCTGGTTGGCCACACTGATGCTGTTGATCTCCCTGATCTCATCTCCAACGTGCAACGTTCCTGAAAACACCTGACCAGTTAGACGAAGGAGCCAAACGTTGCAGAGATGAACGTCTCCTCAGAGCTGTTTAATGTTTCATCAGGCCCTGATGCTCGTCCTGACTCTACATCAGCAGCACAAACCTTTCCCACTTTGTCTCGAAGAAAGACTTTTCCTGTCGGGTCAACAGGTCATGTTAGAACCAGAGCTCGTTGGCTCTTTGTCCTCATTGTTTCTTTAAAAAGACAGGAAGGATTTTGATTCCTCATCATTTAAATACATAATATATTCATGAGAGTTGTGTTTTGGTCAAACCTTGTAAATGATAAAAAGATTTATGTGATGTTGTGAGTCTTTGTTAAGAATTACTGTAGCTCAGTATATCTGAATCTGACTCAATTACAGCCATTTTTGTCTTTTGTAAGGTCAACTACTTTAGCTGTGGTGGCTATTTTGACTTTATGTGAMTACATGTGTACTGTACATATTCAATTATTACTTTTTTAGAGTTTAATTCAATTTCATCCAGTGGTAATTTAGATATTTTGCTGACAGGGAAACAGTGTGTGATGACTGTATATAATGCTGAGGTTTGAAGCTGTGAATCGCTCTCAGCTACGAMCAGAACTGAGCTAAAATATCTGTAAAACTCACTGAATCCTGGATTTGGTTTAGTGTTTCAGTTATCTGTGGCAGGAACCTGAACTAGACCGACTCTAAAAGTCCAGACTGCCTTCAGGTCCAGGCCTSTCTTAATAAAACATCTGTCATCTCAGCTGGATSTGTCTGCTTAAACAACAGCTGATTAAATACATTAAACATATTCATTTGTAGAAGAACATCCAATGTTTTTGAGTTAGAATTTAACTGAGATATAAATACAGACTCAAACATAGATCTCACACAAACGTAGACTTTAAGTTTCCTATGAGTGTAAAAACTAACAGGAAGTGTTTGGAAACTTGTTTCTACAAACGTTATGAGGAAACAAAGTGATAAAAATATCTAAAATAAGTTACTTCACCAAAACTAAAGTTGAAACTGATGATCTTCAAAAAGTCTTCAGTGTGAGAAAATATTAGATGTTTATCTCACAGATCACAGTAAGTTRTGTTAAAGGAAATGAAAGTGTGAAGAAAAACAACACAACACCTAAAACTTCACTTTATAACCACTGAATAGATGTGTAAGATGACAACTAACAGTCTCTGCAACACATTTAAAAAGTTCATTTGGTTATTAGAATATTTAGTGAGATTATGTTTCAAACTAATGAACTGTAGTTAAATTACAGAAATTTAAGTGAGATCCTCTTTTATGTTTAAATTAGACAAAAACCAACAAACATTCCCTCCACAGATTAATAACTACATTTATTTTATCAACACACAAAGAAGAAGAAGAGAAATCTTCAAGTTAGAAAAACTTAAAAATTCTGCAGAAAAAAAAGATTTGTCAAATATGTGATCCGTCACATTGAAACAAGGATTAAGTCCTAAAGTTGTATCAGGAGAAACAGGCAAATATAGTGTTTTGACTAAAATGTTAACCAAAATTACATTTTGTCAAAATGAATAAAAGTCTTATTAATGTATCATTTGAATGAACTGTCTGAAATATAATCATAAAACTAAATTTTGAAGCATTTCTT
>NW_013954507.1:26541-29426 GCF_001266775.1 Austrofundulus limnaeus | reverse complement strand
TTTTAAAGACAAGAAAATGAAAATGTAATTAGGTCATTTTGACCTAATTTGATTTAATCCTCATTTTGATGTGATGGCTCACAAATATTGAGAGGATTGTTCTTAATTCTTTCTTCTGTGAAGCTCTACTGTAATTATATTACACTTTTTCTCCAGTATATCATCTCATAAAGCTGAATATGCTGTGAATGGATGGTTTTATGAAGTCATTGATAAAACGTCCTTCATAAAGCTGCAGGAAAGCAGAAACTGTACCTTGTCTGTGGATCATTCCTCCATGCATTATCCTGGCCACGATGCAGTGGTTGGAGTCATTCATCTTCAGGGTGATGCCCTGAGTGACACAAACAGCTCTTAGTTCAGTGACACACATCACAACGCTACACTGTCACAACTGTGGAAACACAATTATATTAATAAAACAATAAGCTGCAGACAGAAACTAAAAATACAGTTTTTTTCCATGGTTGGTAAACGCACCATAGCTAAGTRGCTAATTTACACTTTTGAAGCTTTTTACTGAGAGACTAAAACCTGAAGACAGTTTCATAAAGAGTTTGTCATGTGTTTAAAAATGATCAAAAGTTGTAAGAAGCAACTAAAGCAAAGTATTTTTATGGTGGTATATATGTTAGTGTGTAATCACAAGGTTATCATTTATAAATACTGTTTGTTAAACAGCTTCCATTGGAGCAACAGAGACTTCAGCAGCAGATAAAAAGACGATGAACAGATTATTGAAAAGTCACTTTGGCTGGGTCCAAAATGGTAGGCTGGGACCTCCAGAGGACCCAGCCTGCCCAGACTGCGTACCATTGGCTCCTCAGTGTTCTTCTGGAACTGGACCAGGCGTACTCTGGTGACATTCTCCAGGTCCATGTCTCCGTTGGCGCTCTCTGGTGAGTCTCCGTTCAGGTATGGTGAGGTAGGTGGAGGTGTCACTCGCAGAGCCTCATCACTGTAAACCTCGTGGGCGACCACATCGTGGGCCTGCAGCAGTGCCTGGGGTCAAAGTAAACCACAGAGGGTCTCAGGGAACATGAATATTTTATTTCAGACGCTGAACTATAAACACAGGAGAAAATAAGGGTAAAAATTGTATTTTAAATATCTTTGTTAAAGGTTCATCATATGACACACTGAAGGTTTTGAGTTGGAGCAATCTGAGTTTTATTTTAAATTGGCTGCAGTCAGAGCCTTTATTTTGGTACAGAAACATGGACAGCCTTTTACTTGTTTTCATTGATCCACTTGAACCCAAACCCCCCATAGAACCTGATTTTTTTGTCAACAAACCTGATGTCAAACACCAGTGTATGCCAYGTTAATCAGACGTTTCCCTTGTGAAGACGTTGGTTTACAAACTACTGTTTTTATGCTTGGGAATACAGACAGTAGCCTCTGTCTCAAAACACTGTARAATGGGACTTAAGGATTTATGAAAGAACCAAGGTGCATTAAAGGGTTAAAATCAACTCATTGTTATTTTTCTGAGTTGCCCAGAGAAGTAGTGACTGTTGCGTATAAAACTGCAAACCTGTGTTGTGGTTCAAGGATTTTTACATGGTGATGACAGTCTATATCATTGTTCCCTAACCTGTCCTTGAGGCCCACTTTACAGGTTAAAAACAGGCCCATCGTTGAAAGACAGTAATTATTCAATGTGTAATACTTTAGAAAACATTAAGATATAGATCATAATGTTTTACTTTATTAAACCCTAATGGTGAAATTCATTCTTTGCATTTGTCTCATCTCACACCTGAGCATACATGTAACAGAGGCTCTAATGGAAAAGGGGCGGAGCCTGGGGACCAGCTTTAGGGTTAATGGTGAAGTTAGTTGGCAAAAATGTGTCTCAGGGCAAGTTTTAAAGGGTTAAAGGCCTTGATCAAAGGCCTACAGTGGGATAAATAAGTGAAGGGAGATGTGGCTGTTTCATCTTTACCACCAAAATTTTCTGTGCTGGTCTGAGACGTTCAACAGGTGACCTTCTACCTGCTGATCACAAGCTTTTCTCTTTAACCTGTGCACTACTGCATGGAGCTGGAGTCAGTTCCTGTAACTACAGCTTATACCGTTCTGTTTGAAGAGTTTGAAGATGTTAATGTTTGAAGAGTTTGAAGATGTTAATGTTTGAAGAGTTTGAAGATATTAATGTTTGAAGAGTTTGAAGACATTAACATGTTTGAAGATCAAGATGGTCCTAGCCCTACATCCCCACTTACTGAACTAAGTGATGCCATTTGAAGCTGCATTTATAAACTTGGTGAGATGCTTTAACATCACCTGTTGGCGTGTCAGGATCATGCTTGGATTGGAACAGTGTGAATGAATCCTGATGCAGCCATGTTTGTTTTCAAAACCTTGACAAAAACTGACTCCTGGTTATGGCACAGACCGCTGATATCAAGATGTTGCTTTGCAGAAAAAAAAATTAAAACACTAATCTGTGTTGCTGAGGTATCACTCTGAAATGTGCTTAAATGTGGTAGATCTGGATACACTGGAGAACAGCTACAACTGTCAACAGGAAGACGTTTGAACTGGTGTAAATGTAAAGTCTGGTAGGTCTGACCTGACTCTCTCTGAATTTTCAGCTGAAGTACTGATTCTGATTCAGAGCTACGCTAAGTGCCACTGGTTTGTAGCCTCGATGTTTGACTTGAACCAGTAAATCTGGTCCTGCTGCAGAGAAGTCAGCTTCACTCCTCTGACAGTCACAGAGGCCTTCGAGTGTCACTTTAATAAACTGATTTGAAGTCATGAAATGACTATCAACCCTCAGTATAGAGGGAAACTCTACCATTTCTTTCCTTCTGCTTTACACACACACACACACACACACACACACACACACACACACACACACACACACACACACA
>NW_013954507.1:23161-24876 GCF_001266775.1 Austrofundulus limnaeus | reverse complement strand
ATCTGGTGAAAATTTCATGTCATTAGCACCTCTAGTAATATATTTACTGAGAAAAATGGTGACGTGTTCAATACTTATTTTACCCGCTGTTTTTATTTTTGTGTTCTGTTTGGGTCATTGGGTCACCTGTTCAGTTTTTGCTGTAGTTTTTTTGTGACTTGTATGCATTTCTTTTCTTCTGCTCTCGGTGAAGGCAGACACTTTCTCCTCTCTCTTCAGCCTTCCCTTGTCTACCCTGCTCTGCTGCTTTTTTGAGCCTCCTTTACAAACCAACCTAAACCAGAAACTCTGGATCTGGTCAGCTGGTCTCTCAATGCTATTGATCAAATTGTTTCTACACTGAAGCTGGGAAAAGGAGACCCTTCATGTCCTGAAAACACTTAGCGGGGCACATGCAGGACTCGTGGGGTGAGTGGAGGATCATGAGCCTGACTCAATTCTTGATTGAGGACGTTGAAGATTTTGGATATTTGGATTAATAGTTGGATTTCTATCAGTCAGAGGAGGTGGATATCTGGTCTATCAGGAAATAAGGAAAGTGCTGGCAGCTGTTCGAGCCTTGTGGAGACTGCCAACACTCTGTGATGGTTTATGTCCGCCTGTCAACACACAATCTGAGGCACTGTGATGAACCATAATCTGGATGCTGTCCTGGTGGATCACAGACCAGCTGTGGCTCCAGAGCCTGCTGGTGGGAATCTATAGACCCTGGTGAGGTTGAGCCCAGGACAAAAGATGAGGATTGACCAACACATTTGTCTGATTGGAATTTTCACCATTGAGAGTTCAGTGAGACTTTAAAAGCTTCAAGCAAATCTTCTGTGTCAGCCTGTTCCAAAACAATTGTGATTGTTGATTTGGCACCCCCCTACTTGGCCTTGAAGGCTGAGTAATATCAAACTCTCCACGGATATTTGGTCGACTGACGCTCGGCCCACCTCCCGTGTGTGAACTGCTACCTGGAAGCATTGTTGAAGGTTGAAACAGACAAACAATAACATCATTGTTCTGGACTGTGGCAGGGCGGGGCTGTATGGAGACTGGTTACAGACGGTTTTATTTTCAGATGCTCACACGTGCATACAAGAGTTCATGGCTTCAGATACACTTCCTTTATCTCTCAATGCCTTCGCTCGTAGCTACCTGTGTTATCCCCCCACCCTCTCCTTATCCTCCACTCTATCCCAGTCTTTGCTCTGCAGAAGGTTGTTTCTACAAATACCATAGTGCAGGGGTGTCAAACTACAGTCCTCGAGGGCCACTATCCTGCATGTTTTAGAGGTTTTCCAGCTCCAACACACCTGATTCAGTGATTGAATTAACTCTTCAAATTGGGCAGAAGCCTGTTAATCACCCAGCGATCAAAATCAGGTGTGTTGGAGCAGGAAAACCTCTAAAACATGCAGGATAGTGGCCCTCGAGGACAGGAGTTTGACACCCCTGCCATAGTGTGTCACTTTCCATGATATAATATCATATTTTTTTCCCTCATCTATCCTTATGTGGTATTTTATTTATCTTTTAAGGGTTGCACCTCCTCAAGATGTTATGTTTTGTATAGTGGTATTAATTTATATTTTCAGATCTTCCAAGGTGCCAATTATGGAACTCTCTGTGCATTGTWGCCCAAATCAAATTCTGGAAGTGGTCATTCAACTAGATCTGTTACAAAAGGACAAGTGATATTACCAACTTTTAAAAACTGTTACGGCCAG
>NW_013954507.1:20879-23021 GCF_001266775.1 Austrofundulus limnaeus | reverse complement strand
TGTAATTCTGAGTGTTTTTATGTGCTGCAGAACAGGAACCTGCTGTAAAACAGCAACTATGCTGAGTCAGGCTTGATTTTTAGTAATCTTTTCCTGTTAAATCAATAAATCAAATCAAATCAAATAAAGATGTCTTCATGATGATGATCCTTGCTCTGTCTTTGTCTGCATGACATGAGGGCACCTGTTCTCCTATGTTAGTTTATGTTCTGCCTTATGAACGGGTGTTCTGAACTATAATTTCATTGTGCTCTGTACGATGACAATAAAGGTCTCTCTAATCTCTAATCTAATTCAAACCAAAGCATTGTGTTTCCATTTTCTATAGACCTCAACTGAATGACTGAAATATGGGAAAGGATTTAAAAGCATATGTCCTTTAAATTAGTGCTAAGCAATAAAATGAAACAAGACACAAACATTTACATAATATCCTGTTCAAACTCAGTGAAAAATAAAACCATCTGCAACAACCCTAAAACTCATTTGAAAAAAAAAATACTCTAAAAATCCCCAAATGCAGGTTTCTTAATCTGTGGTTTATGTCCTGTTGCCACCAAACAAAACTAAGATGTGAAACTGTCTGGATCCTGTTTTCTACAGTGGTGAGAAAAATAAATCTATTTTCAAAGCTTTCACTTTTAGTGGCAGACAACTGAAGTCAAACTTACAGTAAAAGTTAAATATATTCCCCAAGCAGAAGCTACACAACAACACTAGGTAAATTTTTAGATAGTGTCTTTTCCTTTTATTAAACTTTTCTTACGTTCAGTCTGTGTTCATAGGCCTCAAAAATAAATATGATGCTGCTAGTCAGTAACTGTTTCATGACAACAGCTACAGTTAGCAAAATATCTGAAGATCATCATCATCATCAGAGGATGAACATGTTCAACTGATAACCTTTCAGGGTCAAACCAATATGTGTTGGCTACCACAGCTGGTAGCCAACACAAATGGCTTTATTTAATCAGAGCTACAGATATTAAGCTTAATTTAGATGTGATATTAGCTGAGAATCATGGCCAGCACATCAAATTGTGCTGGGTAAATTGAAACCATAGATTTTTGTAAAAAAAGAAAACAGTTCCAGGCTGTCTTGTTGCAGCCACACACGTTTCTGTCTTCTGTAAAAGCTACAGGTTTATGCTCCAACAATAGATAATAAAAGTTTATAGCTGTTATCAAGTTTAAGTCCTGTACTAGTAAACCAAAGTGTGTAAATCCAACACAGGTAACGCACTGACCCCAAACCAAGTGCTACTCTGATACTGAAACCAACGTACTGAAAGCACAGGATGCAGGGTTGTACTTTGTATCTAAAAAAAAATTACTAAAGTACTCTCTTTATGTGTAAGTGTCTTCATGTAACAATTTATTAATTTTTTTTAAAGTCTGCATGACTAAGAATATCTCTGGGGAACTATATGGAATCACTTGTGACGTTCACAAGCTCAGTTTTTTTCTTTGTTTAATTTTAGCCCATAGACATGATTTGAAATATTTAGATCCATAAAATCCAACTGTTTTTAATAGTCTATTGTTAAACAGCCTAGAGCAGAGTTTCTTAACTTATGGGCCAGGGCCTCAGAAGAACAACAGTTTTTAACTTTGGGCCACAGAGGGCCGTGGGACCACATTGATTTTAAATAAGGTGTAATACACTTTSTCACCACTAGTAGCAGTAGTGCACCACTCAGATGTTTAACAACTTTTTAATATGTAGGAGAAGAACCTTAGAAACCGATAAGGGATTATCTGCAGGATCAAAGTGGGCGTGTCACAAGAGTGGGCGTGTCTAAAGCATAAACTCTGTGGGCTACGAGGCCTACATGATGGTATCCTTAGAACCTGCTTGACCTCTTTACAGCCTGACCCTGACCCCAACACTAAGGTCAACCAGGAGAAATGTGACCCAAGTAGGGGTCTCCAGAAAATGTGGTGCCGTACAGTAACGCCCCTTTTTTGCTTGTCCAATCAGGTGTGTCCCTTTAACAAAGTCCGTCAAATCAGGTGTGTCGCTTTAGAATCGCCTTTCATTGGGACACGCCCACTCGTCTGCAGAGACCCCTACTTGTAGAAACCTGCTGAGAATGGAAACTTATTTTAAATTAAAAGTAGAAGCAAAAATGAAAGTAACTC
>NW_013954507.1:17610-20650 GCF_001266775.1 Austrofundulus limnaeus | reverse complement strand
TGCGTGCGTGCGTGCGTGCGTGCGTGTGTGTGTGTGCTGATAAGCCTGAGTGGTCTGTTGACTGACCTTTGTATTTGTTCAAATAATTGTTATGGACAGGTTACAATATAAAAATGTTTGTTATAATCATGTCTTGTGATTATTTGACAGGAGTTTTATTTTTAAACTGTAAGTGTATTTAATTTAGTTATAATGTAAATACAATAAGATTTATAATAATTATCATTTTGATCCATACATTAGTAATGTCTGACTGGGCCTTGTGCCACTTTATGTTCAATAAATGATTTTAGTCTTAAATATGTATCGATGGAAGGAATGCTATAGATCTCATTATAAAATCATGTAAAATGTTAATTTTAGATCAAGATGAAAATCGAGTTTAAATCACCAGAAGTAATGAATGAGAATTATTTGTTAATGAATTAGTTTTAGTTTGAGGTGGGTTGGTTAACACTGAGTGGAAAACTAGTATTTTCAGTGAGAGAAAATGTCAAAGTGACAAACCTAACAACACTAAAACACACATGTTGACTTATCTTCTTGCTTCAGACTGTGTAACATGGTCTGTTTTTAACAACAAAACAAGTTTTACTAAGTATAAAGACATGTTTTTTCTGTGCTCGCTCCTTGTTTAACACATGATCTTATTGAGTCCGAGCATCAGAAAGAGGCCAGGCCTCTGAGCCAACACAGCTCATCAGACACGCCTTACTGGGTTCATCTACATCTCTTCTGCCTTTCATTATAATAAACGGTCCAGTTTCACACAGTCTCCCTTGTTTGTCTGCTGCCTTCTTGTGGGCCTTTTCTGTCTTTGATGGTCTGTTGGTCYAACAATGAGCAGGACATCAGTCAGATGCAATAATGGAAGAAGATTACAGCACAGAAGTCAGGGACACTGACCACTGGTTCATTTCATTCAAATGTCTCCTGATGCTTTAAATTAAATATCGTTATAGTGTTGTCTCTTGACTCTTGTCTCTTCTGAAGTCAAAGAAGCTAAAACAGTTCTGTGCAGATCATTAATAATGTTGATAATGAATTAATTTAGCTGTTAACTGCACACGGAGCAAAGAATAAGGAAATAAAAGCAGTTATTAATTTAAAAAAACAATTCCAATGAGGTTATAAACTGTTTGTTCAGGACCCTAACAGGCCTCAGTTTTACTGACTGTGTTTTTCTCTGGACTCACCATAAAATGCGGCTGTGTTAATATCCGTCTGAGTTCTTTAGCTTCGTACTTCTCAGGGCAGCAGCAGATTTCTTCAAGCACCTGAAGAAACGCAGAACAAAAGAGATGTTTTAAGATCCTGCAGCTTGTCTTCTTATTTCCAGTCTGCTCACACTGGTACTGCCTTACTGTAGCTGCTGCACCTTAACGTTTCTGACCCCACAGACCCACTGAGACCCCCCTGGTGTCTCCCTGTGTCTCCAGAGTGAGACAACCTTCAGAGACCCTGGAACAAGTGAAGGAATGTGGTCAAGGCTTTGCCCCTCCTCCTCTGTTCTTTTCATGTGACCTGGTTAGATGTCAGCTCCTGTTCTGCTGTGCCTGACTGCTGAGGTGAGACCTTCCTTCACACTGCCTTAATGCTAACGTTGATGTCAGCTCCTGCCTGACTGCTGAGGTGAGTTCTGAGACCTTCCTTCACACTGCCTTAATGCTAACGTTGATGTCAAAATATCTGCCAGAATGGGGATGATTTCTGCAGAATCTTGGCGAGGTCTTCAGCCACAAATGCTGGCCTAGGCTAGGGAGTTAGCAACTGTTAGCAACTTTTAGCAACTGTTAGTGACTGTTAGCAACTGTTAGCGACTGTTAGCAACTGTTAGTGACTGTTAGCAACTGTTAGCGACTGTTAGCAACTGTTAGTGACTGTTAGCCACTGTTAGCGACTGTTAGCAACTGTTAGCGACTTTTAGCAACTGTTAGCAACTGTTAGCAACTGTTAACCCACTGTTAGCAACTGTTAGCCACTTTTAGCCACTATTAGCAACTGTTAGCGATTGTTAGTGACTGTTAGCCACTGTTAGCCACTGTTTGTGACTGTTAGCGACTGTTAGCCACTGTTAGTGACTGTTAGCCACTGTTAGCCACTGTTTGTGACTGTTAGCGACTGTTAGCCACTGTTAGTGACTGTTAGCAACTGTTAGCATCTGTTAGCATCTGTTAGCAATTGTTAGCCACTGTTAGTGACTGTTAGCAACTGTTAGCCACTATTAGCAACTGTTAGCATCTGCTAGCGACTGTTAGTGACTGTTAGCATCTGTTAGCAACTGTTAGCGACTGTTAGAATCTGTTAGAATCTGTTAGCAACTATTAGCGACTGTTTGTGTCTGTTAGCAACTGTTAGCAACTGTTAGCCACTGTTAGCCACTGTTAGCAACTGTTGTGACTGTTAGCAACTGTTAGCCACTGTTAGCAACTGTTAGCATCTGTTAGCAACTGTTGTGACTGTTAGCAAGTGTTAGCCACTGTTAGCAACTGTTAGCATCTGTTAGCAACTGTTGTGACTGTTAGCAACTGTTAGCAACTGTTAGCAACTGTTAGCATCTGTTAGCAACTGTTGTGACTGTTAGCAACTGTTAGCCACTGTTAGCAACTGTTAGCATCTGTTAGCAACTGTTGTGACTGTTAGCAAGTGTTAGCCACTGTTAGCAACTGTTAGCATCTGTTTGCAACTGTTAGTGACTATTAGCGACTGTTAGCAACTCTTAGTGACTGTTAGTTACTGTTAGCGACTGTTAGTGAGTTTTAGCTACTGCTAGTGACTGTTAGCGACTGTTAGTAACTGCTAGCGACTGTTAGCGACTGTTAGTGACTAGTTGGCAAACAACATTTGTGAGAGAGAAATGTCTTTAGGAGTTCTCCTCGCATAAATCACAAAGGCAGTTTTGTTGCTTGAATTTGAAACAAGTTAAAAAAAACTGCAATAAATTCTCTCTGAAAATAGTCACTAGCTGTGTTTCCATTACAAATGTGCACAAAACTTTGTCGATATTCTGTTAATGTTGAAAAACACAGTTACACAGCTG
>NW_013954507.1:14578-15981 GCF_001266775.1 Austrofundulus limnaeus | reverse complement strand
GTGTGTGTGTGTGTGTGTGTGTGTGTGTGTGTGATCCGTCACCTCTTTAGCTCTCTGCACAGCATCACTGGCAGGGTTTCTGACCTGAGGAGTGGACCTGGTGTTGATTTTATCATAGAGCTGAAATGAAAGACAAACATGTGAGTGGATCAGCCTCCCACAGCACACTGCTCTGYGAAAAACAAAACAAAGTGATGTGAAGACTGAACTAGCTTGTACTGACTCACACTTGCACTCGTGATGTGAATAAATTGAGTTCCTGGGATTAAATTTAGATGCTTTGTTTTGTTATTTTACCAATAAAACAGGACTGAAAGCATGCCATTTCTACATCAATCTGTTAAAAGCTGAAAATGAGCACTTGTGTATGAACTGTAGTGGTGTGCTTTCCGTACACAAAAATTGGGATTTCTGCATAAAAAATAAAATAAAATTTTGACTGAAATATGCTTCGAAGYCAGAAATCCAACTCAGAAATAACAAATTGTTTCGCAGCCCCTGAACTCTAACATGAAATATCCAAAATGGCTGACTGGAGAATGGAAAGTGGTGATAACTGCAGTGATTCACTTTTTTCTTTTCTAAAGGTTTGTGTCTCAGTAAGTTAGTCACACACACACATGTCCAAACACTGTTCATGTTGTTGTGTAAAAACCCTTTAAAAAGATGAGACATTAATACATTTTCAAACCTCTTCCAACAGATTTCACTCAAACTACACAATTATCTTTGGTACAGGTTTTGAAACAAGACACAGTGCTTTACTTGTTTAGTTTTTAAAAATGCATTGCCCCTTTTTTTGAAACAATACCTAAACAATGCTCTAAACATCTTAGASTCATAGTGCAGGATAATGAGATTAATCAAGAAATCAATATATTTTGTCATTCCAAATGAGTACTATGAGTATGAAAGATAGATACTGAGGTCCCAGCTGTCAGAAAACAAATACAATAAGTAAGAAAACAGAGAAAAACAAAAGAAAGTACAAGTGTGTCACAGATGGAGTACATTGCAACATACAAACATACACATTCAGCCAGAGCAAAGTAATTGTCTGTATAAAAATTATTGTGATTATTCGTGATTAATTGCAAAAATATCTTTCAATTAATGGCAATTAAAATTTTTAGTCTATGCCTTGCACTTAAATATACAGTTGGGTGTGAAAGTTTGGGCAGGCTTGTTAATCTTCTTCATTTATCTTTATAAATCATTGATTGTTTGGATAAAAATATCAGTTAAATATATCATATAGAGGACAAACACAGTAAAGTTGATATGATTTWCAGAAAGTGTGCAATAATTGGTTAAACTAAATTAGGTAGATAGATTCAACAAGGTGCTGGAAGCATTCCTCAGAGATTTTGGTCCATATTGACATGATGGCATCACACAGTTGC
>NW_013954507.1:5193-12663 GCF_001266775.1 Austrofundulus limnaeus | reverse complement strand
CCATCATCATCACCATCATCATCACCATCATCATCACCATCAGCAGCAGCAGCAGCAGCTTTATGAGAAACAAACTTGAAAAAGGATCAAACTAAGCTAAAATTTCAGATTTTATCCAATCTTTCACACAAATTTAAAATTTATTCTGTAACATTTTATAGATTGTTTAGGATTTTATTTAACTGTTTTCAGTCAGAGTAGAAACACTTTGACTCACATGTTTCTGTTCACAGCAGTGTAATGAATGAGTGTCACTGATATTACTCCCTGAAAGCAGCAGCAGCACTGCACATTATACTAAACCTGTTCTATAATGTAACACAACACAAAATGACACTTTTTAAACTCCCAGAAGCAGTTTGTACCTGCAGCCCACTGCCTGTCACACATTTCTGTAAGCTGCCAGAGCAATAAAATAAAAAAAGGAAAAAGACGGAGGAAGGCAGAAATCTGCAGAGAATATTTACAGAACAATCATAAATCCTGCTGCATCAGATTATTGGCTCAGTATTACTGATTCTTTTCTGAACATAGACAAAGATACACAAAATAAAAATTAGACTTTAGAACCTGAACATCCTGTTGTGATTTTGTTGAATATTTGAGAGATTGGTGCAGGAAGTAAAAACGTGTGGAGAGCAGAAAAAACGTGGTTTTAATCAAAACCATTGCATTAAGTATATGTAAAAGAAATCTTTAAAAGTCCTGAGCAAAGATTAAAATATCATATTATCACTTTATAATTTAATTATAAAAGAAGCAGAAACATAAAAATGTTCTGCAAAGAACAACTACTTTGATAAAAGCTGCAGATTGTGCATAAAACTATAGAATAAAGTGTTTAAAACAAGCRCAGAGACTGAATGCTGACAGCCAGAAAAATCTAATTTTAAGATGAAACCCAGATGATATCTTCATTCCTGCTCACAGACGTGTAAATTCACACAGTATTTACTCCTGGGGAACCTACTTCTCTCTCACAGTTTGCTCAGAGGAGCATGAGGAATAGAAAAACTACCACACAAGGAAAGAAAATACAAATGCACTTGTTTAAAGTGCCTCATTATTCATGTCACACAACAAAAACACACAAAAAGGYGTTCCGCTGACTTCATATTACCTGGAGGCATCCTTGACAAACTGCTGTTCCTGTGAACACATCAGAGGAGGGAAAAACACTGGAAGTAAACACACTTGGCTCCAAAAAAAACAAAAAAAAAAAAACAGTGCAAACACCAGCAGAGTGCGAACAAGTGATCTAAAGCTCCATCCGCTCAGTGTCTGCAGGATGTCAGCCCCACAGAGCTCTGCACCGCCTGCGAGTGGCACCGAGGCCCAACAACACACACGTTGTTTCCTCTGAGGCTCGGCTTCTCTCCTCCGTCCTGTTCGGAGCTGTTTTTACAGGGGAGGGCTGTGAAAGGAGACATCTGCAGCTCCCACCGACAATTGGCACATCCAACTCATTGGACCTATTCAGCCTCCAACACAACACACATCTCTTCAACACACTCCTGCTCAAGCTCCTTCACATTCTCATGTTTCAGACTGCTCAGCCTTATTTACTTAATTAAATTAGTGTAAAAAAGAGCAATGACCTCACCAACATTTAAGATCAAACATTTTCAGCAGCATATCAATGCCAAAATGAGCTCAGAGGAGAAAATAGCTGTTTAGTCACACCATTTCTTGAGTAAACTCCTCAAGTGTTTGTTCAGATATCCCAGACATAGTGCTAAAGATAGAGGGATGGCAGATTTTACCAGCCAGATTATGGTCCAAATCAGATTTTGAGTTGCTGTCAACCAGCAGTACTAAAGGTCTGTTCAAACTTGTCTGAAGATAAACTGTGGGGATCATAGACCTGAAGATAAGAGAACATTGTGTTTTCTGTACATAAACCATACAAACCAAACTTGTTAATGTAGGGGAAGAATGTAAAGTTTAATAATTTAATTATTTCATCTAATAATTGACATGACGTGACCTGCCAATCAGTTATGTGGGTTTGTCAGCAGCTGACCAATCAACAGTCCCATTTTGTTCCAAAGTGGAACCTCAGGGAACAGAACCCCCTTTACCTCAGACAATACAGTCCAGGTTCATTATTGCAGACACACTCAGTCATAGAGATTAGTTGAAAAATAATCATTAAAAATGGTTAAACTTTGTCAGTGGGGAATGTGCAACTCTGACACACATTACCCAGGGTGGTTMGAGGGCAGAATAAAGTTTATTCCATTTCTCAAACCCAAACAGAGTCTGGAAAAATGTAAACGGTGGATGGAGGCCTGCCACCGACTGACATGAGCAGCTGAATACAACAGTGATCGATGGTAACTACCACATGTTCCTCTGCACGAAGGTAACTGCAAATCTTACATTTTTTGTCATCTGTCCGTCCGTCCATCCGTTTTCTTCCTCTTACCCAGGGTCAGGTCTCGGGGGCAGCAGTCTAAGCAGAGAGACCCAGACCTCCCTCTCTCCAGACTTGGACCAGCTCCTCTGGGGGAATCCCAAGGTGTTCCCAGGCCAGCTGAGAAACATAGTCCCTCCAGCGTGTCATGGGTCTTCCTCGGGGCCTCCTCCCGGTGGGACGTGCCCGGAACACCTCACCAGGGAGGCGTCCAGGAGGCATCCTTACCAGATGCCCGAGCCACCTCAACTGGCTCCTCTSGACGTGGAGGAGCAGCGGCTCTACTCTGAGTCCCTCCTGGATGACTGAGCTTCTCAGCCTATCTCTAAGGGAGAGCCCAGACACCCTGCAGAGGAAACCCATTTCAGCTGCTTGTATCTGTGATCTCCTTCTTTCAGTCATTACCCAAAGCTCCTGACCATAGATAAGGGTAGGAACGTAGACCGACTGGTAAACTGAGAGCTTCACCTTCTGGCTCAGCTCTGTCTTCACCACGACAGACCGGTACAACACCCACATCACTGCAAACGCAGCAACAATCCACCTGTTGATCTCCCGCTCCATTCTTCCCTCATTCATGAACAAGACCCTGAGATACTTAAACTCCTCCACTTGGGGCAGGACCTCCTCCCCGACCCGGACAAGGCACCCTACTGGTTTCCGGCTCAAGACCATGGTCTCAGATTTGGAGGCACTGATCCTCATCCCGGATGCTTCACACGGCTGTGAACCGCTCCAGTGAGAGCTGGAGATCAGGATCTGATGAAGCCAATAGGACCACATCATCCACAAAAAGCAGAGRTGTGATCCTAAGGTCACCAAAAAGGATCCCCTCAACACCTTGGCTGCTCCTAGGAATTCTGTCCATAAAAGTTATGAACAGAATCAGTGACAAAGGGCAACCTTGGTGAAGTCCAACTCTCACCGGAAATGAGTCCAACTTACTACCAGCAATGTGGATCAAGCTCTGGCACCAGTCGTACAGGGACCTAACAGCCTGTATCAATGGGCCTGGTACCCCATACTCCCAGAGTATACCCCACAAGAGTCCACGAGGGACACAGTTGAACACCTTCTAGAAGTATGCAAAACACATGTAAACTGGTTGGGCGAACTCCCATGAACCCTCCAGGACCCTGCTGAGGGTGTAGAGCTGGTTCGCTGTTCCACGACCAGGACGAAAACCACACTGCTCTTCCTGAATCAGAGATTTGACTATCCGACAAACCCTCCTCTCCAGGATCCCTGAATAGACCTTACCAGAAAGCCTCAGAAGTGTGATCCCCCAATAGTTGGAACACACTCTGTGGTCCCCCTTTTAAAATAGGGGGACCACCACCCCGGTCTGCCAATCCAGGGGAACTGCCCCCAATGTCCACGTGATATTGTAGAGTCAAGTCAACCAACGCAACCCCACAACATCCAGAGCCCTAAGGAACTCCGGGTGAATCTCATCCACCCCCGGCACCCAGCAACTGAAGAGCTTTTTAACCACCTCAGTGACCTCGGCACCAGAGATTGGAGAGTCCAACCCAGGGTCCTTCCTCATGGGAAGACATGTCTGTAGGATTGAGGAGGTCTTCAAAGTATTCTGCCCACCGACCCACAACGTTCTGAGTTGAAGTCAGCAGTGCACCATCCCCAACATAAATAGTGTTGGTGGCGAACCGCTCCCCCCACCACCCCGAGACGCCGGATGGTGGACCAGAATCGCCTCGAAGCCGTACGCAAGTCTTTATCCATGGCTTCTCCGAACTCCTCCCACACCCGAGTTTTTGCCTCAGCGACCACCTGAGCTGCAATCCGCTTGGACTGCTGATACCTATCGGCTGCTTCTGGCATCCCACAGGTCAAAAAGTCCCGATACGACAGCATCCCTCACCCCCGGTGTCCACCAGCTGGTTTGAGGTTTGCCGCCACGACAGGCACCGACAACCTTACGGCCACAGCTCAGGTAAGCTGCCTCGACAATGGAGGCACAGAACTTGGCCCACTCGGACTCAATGTCCCCCACCTCCTCCAGAACGTGTTCGAAGTTCTCCTGGAGGTGTGAGTTGAAGCTCCGTCTGACGGGAGACTCTGCCAGACGTTCCCACACGACACTCATTCTATGTTTGGGTCTGCCAGGTCTGACCGGCATCCTCCCCCCACCAACGGAGCCAACTCACCACCAGGTAGTGGTCAGTTGACAGCTCCACCCC
Source organism: Austrofundulus limnaeus (assembly GCF_001266775.1). Classification (NCBI taxonomy): domain Eukaryota; kingdom Metazoa; phylum Chordata; class Actinopteri; order Cyprinodontiformes; family Rivulidae; genus Austrofundulus; species Austrofundulus limnaeus. The sequence goes on along the minus strand of NW_013954507.1, from coordinate 8,046 downwards.
TCTCTTCACCCGAGTGTCCAAAACATGCGGCTGCAGATCAGATGAAAYGACAACATAGTTGATCATCGAACTGTGGCCTGGGATGTCCTGGTGTCAAGAGCACATATGGACACCCTTATGTTTGAACATGGTGTTTGTTATGGACAATCCATGACGAGCACAGAAGTCCAATAACAAAACACCGCTTGGGTTCAGATCGGGGGGGGGGGCATTCCTCTCAACCACGCCTCTCCAGGTCTCACTGTTATTACCCACGTGAGCGGTGAAGTCCCCCAGCAGAATGAGGGAGTGCCCATTAGGAGCTCTCTCCAGCACCCCCTCCAAGGACTCCAGAAAGGGTGGGTAATCTGAACTGCTGTTAGGCGCATAGACACAAACAACAGCCAGTACCTGTCTCCCCACCCATAGGTGGAGGGTGGCTACCCTCTCGTTCACCGGGGTCAACCCCAATGTACAGGCACCGAGATGGGGGGTAATAAGTATGCCCACTCCTACTCGGCACCTCTCAGCATGGGCAACTCCAGAGTTCTTCCTATGGCTGTGATAGACTTGGGCTTTAGTGTCAATTACACCTTGATTTCCCGTAAATAATTTCACTGACCCGATGTACGACTAGGCTGTCTTCTTCACCATAAAGACAGTTCTAAAAGAAAAAATGCCTCACCCAATGTATCAGGTAATGTCATTACCTCCGCCAATACATCTGTTTGTTTGTTGGGGGTTTGCTTTACCTGAAGCCCGCTTCTGCGTGGGCGGAGCAATCTTAGCTTCATGTCAGTTGGTTTAATAATTCATTCATTAATTGCACTCAAAGGGAATCATCCCAAAAGGGGAAAATTTCTAACACTGTTGTCAGTCTTAACAAAACCTAAAAAGGGGTTATTTTCATTTGAAGGGACCATAATCACACATATGCCATGGTAAGCAGAAAATAAATAATTCCCTACATCATCCATCTTTAACTCCTTTTCATCTACCACATCCCTTTTTCATCTCTTTCATTAACTCAAACCCTTTAAAGGTGCTAGACTTTGCTCATCCAGTCCAGTCCCAGTTGCTCATTGTTCAATTGGTCCAGACCCATCTCTGTACAGTTCAGTCCAGTATTCCATGACTTGTCATTGCATTCACACTTTATCCTGACCTTATCCCTATCAACAGCCACTAATTCATTGGGGTGGGGCTTAGCTGGCCAGGACATTAGCTCACCAAGACAGCACCCCAACTCTGAGTCTCCTTCATAGCTAACAACTCTGAGACTCCCTGGTGGTGAAATTGTGTTCTGGTTCAATAATTAATACAGAAATATTTTTTGTGAAAGTGCCCGTGTCATCAGATTTTACAGCTTTTAAATGCTATGATCAGACCATTTCAAAAAGTGTAGCCTGGATTACCCACAATGCACCTCAAACACAAACAGCTTTATCTAACACTATTAATTTAGTACAACTTTAACTTGTCTCAGTAAATAAAGTATGATTTTCTTTATGTCACAAAAACTTCAATGTATAGAGAAGCTCTGACAGCATAGCACCGAACAATTTCATTCAATTAAAGGTATAAAACCATGAAAAATATTAACTTCAGTGACCAAAACAGGCTGGATAGAAGGAAATAAAAGTTCATAAACTACACAAAATACACAATTCTGACATTGAGGATGTCAGAATTGGTAATGAAAGGTTTAATCTTTCTAAGTAAGGACTGTTCATGACTCCTGAATTTAAACTTAGTGAGAGAATGCTTTTATGTGCTCAGAAAAATAATTAGTTTCTATTAAAGGTATCAAAAACCAATTTTTTTAGCATTTGTAACATTGTAAAAAAAACATTTAGGGAAGCGGTGAAAAGCTGATGACAGTCAAATCCTTTAAATGTGATGCCATAGTTCTCACTAAGTGCTGGTGGAACGCTCCCTCCTGGTTTGGCGAGTCTTTATCTTAAATGTAGGAGTTAAAGTTCCTTGGAATCTTGTTCATGAGTAACGGTTGGAAGAAGCAGGAAATAAAATGATGACTCAGGGCTTTGTCTGTTGTAATGACAGCATTGCTCTAATCTGGTTTTGTAAAGGAGCTGAACTGAAAGGAGCACTCTCAGTTTACAGATTCATCTATGTTCCAGTGCTCACCGGTGGTCAGGAGGTATGGATCGTGACAGAAAGAAGAAAAAACAGTGGCTGAAATGAGCTTCATTCAGAGGGGAGGCTCGTCATTTGAGTGATGCTCAGAACAGAGCCATGCTTCTCTGCATGTTGAAGTGGTTAAATCTGATTAGAACCTCATGAAAGCCTTTCCTCAGAGGTTTTCCTGGCATGTCCCACAGGGAAGTGATTAGGGAAAGTCTAAAATTCACTTGAAGGATTTCATACCATTTCTTACCTAGAAACACTCAGCTGTCACTAAGGAGAGAGAGATCAGAGCCAAGGCCTAGAACACTGTTGGATGTGTGTGACCTTTGAGTCCTAAACCAGCACATGACTAACTGTTTGACCACTGTGATCACAACACACACAGGTTTGTTCTTATATCCACTCATTTTATGGTAATTTTATATCCTAAACCTGACCACAAACCCTAAAATTAACCTCTCCTGACCCTAAAACTAACCTAAACTCAATTCACACCTTGGTCCTAAACCAAACTCTCACCCAAAATTAGCATCCGTACAGTGGGGACCAAAGCCTGGTTGCACATTTGGTCCCCACAAGGCTACCTTTTTCTGAAAAGTGGTGCCCACCATGTATCAAAAATGCCCCCCCCCCCCCAACACACACACCTGATCAAAATCTTAAGACCAGTCAAAAAAGTACAATAATTTGCATTTTGCACTATTGGATCTTAAGAAGGTTCTAAGT
>NW_013954507.1:2930-4129 GCF_001266775.1 Austrofundulus limnaeus | reverse complement strand
GGCTGGGGTGGCTGCCGGAGTCTGGGGGGTGGTCGGTTGGTGGTGGGCACCTGGCCGTTGGCAGGGTGTGGGGATGGTCCAGGGCATGGCTTTGCTGGGGCGGGGGGCTGGTCGGTCGGACTGGTGCGGCCCGGGCTGGGACTTGGCTGTCTGCTCTTCTCCACCCCAGATTGAAGTGGGTGGGTGCATATCCTGGACCTGGGGGGTATAATGTATGTATGGGGAGTGTGAGTGGATCGTGGCGTCCATCTTGTGTGTCTTTTGAATGAGTGGGTGAGAGGATGAGGGTGGGACTGTGTGATTGTGTTTGTGTATGCTTGTATTTTTGTCAGGTTGGGGCTTGGGCAGCCCCTTCTTCGGGATCATTTGAGGGCCCATTACTCCCCTGCCGTGCTGTCCTCTGGAGGGTTGTGCCTTTGCCCGCCGGCGCACTGGCGGCTCTCGTTATCCGGGGCTGGGTGATTGGGCGTGTGCCGGCTCAGCCCGGTGGGGCTTTGGTCCCTCTGGCCCTGTCGGCCTTGGCCTGGGAAGGGGGGGGGGGTGCGCCCTGGGGGCCCGGGCCTCTGTGTCCATGCCTGGATCCACTCTGGCAATATATATATTTTAGTACTGGTTTGACCTTTCCATGGTTTGAACTTGAAACTTTACAAATGTAGTATGTGTATCATTTAGAGGGTAGGAGAAGAAACCCTGTTTAAAAAACAGGTTAAACCGATCTTTTTGCAGATAAACATATAATTTGACCAATTGAATCAACATTATAAATGTTTAAAACACAAGATTGATTTGGAAACAATGTTTTACCATAATTGTGCAAACTCTAAACTGCTTTGTGATAATTTGTTTAAATATGCGCCTTAAGATTTATGCACCTTGCATAAACGCACAGTAAACAAAACACTTACAAGCTGATTCTCAAACAGACTGCAGATTCCTAGAATCTGACAACATATCATCTGTCTGACAGTTAAACCTACAGAACATACAGAGAGCTGAGTGAACAGAAAGCATAAAAAGAAGAGAGAACAGGCCCAGCGTCAGGAACACAAGGAGACAAAGAATTCTTTCTGACTCAAACTTATCTAATGTGTGGTTTTAGCCTCTGAGCTGACTCCCTGACCCAGTCTGGTTCTGATGTGGACATGTAGTCCAACAGTTTGCAGATGTTTCTGTCCACATCACAGAAACAATATATATAT
>NW_013954507.1:0-1590 GCF_001266775.1 Austrofundulus limnaeus | reverse complement strand
TCCCCATACTGATGCTCGGTTTGAACTGCAGGAGATTGTCTTGACCATGTCTACATGCCTAAATGCACTGAGTTGCTGCCATGTGATTGGCTGATTAGAAATTAAGTGTTAACGAGCAGTTGGACAGGTGTATCTAATAAAGTGGCCGGTGAGTGTATATATGTTGTTTCTGTCCACATCACAGAAACAAGCTGCAACCAGTCAGTGGGTTAAACACACATCCCTGCTGTGTTAGTCCAAATGTGAAGTCAAACACTGAGCTATGACCCGCCCACAGGCAGCTAGGCTGGAACATTTAACAGAACGTTGTACTGATTTATCAGCCTGTCTTTATATCAAATTACCAGACTGAAGGTTTTCAGCAGTTCAATGACTTTCAGATGAATTTGTGCTCATTTTCACTGCATAACACAATGTGACACAGTGATTGACAACTCTACACAACGATGGGTGAATACCTCCTGCAGAATTAGATGGAGACCTGAATGAGTATAGTTTGAGTGAACTTCACTTGTGAACTGAATGAATGAACCTGAGGTCAGTGGGATTTGATAGCAGGAACATAAAGCATCATTTCCCCTGCTGGATGGAGCTTTATGTGACAAACTGTTCACCACACTGCAGACTTCATGTTTCTGCAGCCACATGAAAACAATTACAAACAGCTGAGTGTGTATAGTTCCTGCCTGTGCTGACTGGTGAAATGATGTGCGACACAATGTTGTCACACACACAAGCTCAGGAGATTTGTTTTCATCCTAACAGTGATTTTCTACCATAAAACTACCTTGTTTGGATCACATTTGTCTCATCATTTCTCAGGGCTACACACTTCACTTAACACAAAATACCACACAACACTTTGAGACGAGGCATTCCTAAAGGGTTTTACAGAGCCCACGAAGGGACATGGGGGATTTTTTTTTCTTTTTGCGTTCCCTCGCAAAAGTGATTTAACACTGTTGTGCCTGCTGGTTTATTAATACATGTTCACCATTAGTGAGTTAGCCTACTGCTTTAATTCAGCTTCAGAATGAATATATCACACAGACACACATGGAAGTATGTCATGTCGATATTTTAACACAGTGCAGCCACGCAACATCAATGTCAATTTCACAAACTTGTGGCGACACTTCCTGTTTAGGTAACCTGATATTTCAAAATAAAAGTCTGATTTAATTCAGTTCATAAACAAATCAAACTTTTGCGTGGGAACGCAAAACAATATTGCGAGGGAACACAAAGGTATTGCAAGGTAACACAAAAGTATTGTGAGGTAAGGCAAAGGTATTGTAAGGTAATGCAAAGGTATTATGAGGTAACACAAAGGTATTGTGAGGTAACGCAAAAGTATTGCGAGGTAACACAAAAGTATTGCAAGGTAACACAAAAGTATTGTGAGGGAACACAAAGGTATTGTGTGGTAACGCAAAATTATTGTGAAGTAACGCAAAAGTATTGTGAGGGAACGCAAAAGTATTGTGAGGGAAAGCAAAAGTATTGTGAGGGAACGCAAAAGTATTGTGAGGGAACGCAAAAGTATTGTGAGGGAACGCAAAGGTATTGTGAGGTAACACAAAGGTATTG
>NW_013954506.1:24398-26593 GCF_001266775.1 Austrofundulus limnaeus | reverse complement strand
ATAATAATAATAATAATAATAATAATAATAATAACAATAATAACGACGACGACGACGACAACAACAACCACAATAATAATCTTTCAAAACACAGTTTTCCCATTAGGAAATGGGAAACAATTTTTTTTGAAAAATATTGTATTTTTATTTGTAAAAGGTGCAGTTTTGCTCTTCACATCCGAACTAAAACAATTTTGTCAGATGACATCAAATAGGGAGCGGTGGCAGCAACATGATGCCATAAAATAAGCACCATGCTTGTTTTTGTAAATTATCATTGTTTGAATTGAATTTGAGGGAAAAAGGAGCAGATATATGACTTTGTTCTTCTTTCTGCTTCTGCCCTTTTCCATTATGACTTGTTTTTAATTTTTTTATTGCGTAGATTTTATTTTGTAGGAAAATACATATATATGAGATCATAAATGCATTCATAATGGGTTTGAAAAATATAGCGTGTTCAGTTACTCTGATATGAGGACAAGGGAACAAATACAGACATGAATGTTATGCATGAGCAGGGAACACATACAAAACTACCAGTTGGGCCATCTACAGACAATTTATCATCTCTGTAAAATGGCTCTGAATTCAGGAAGGAAGTACTTTATAACACTTTTTGAGCCCAGCCCCTTTTCCGTCATCACATTATACCCGGGGCAGAACTCCCTATGGAAGAGCTGGGCTCCGCAAAAACAGTTCTACTAGTGTGAACAAAAGTTATGTGTTGTGTGTGATTAAGGCATGTGTTAACTAATGCATCAAGGAGAGGTGACCATGACATGTCACTTGATGCATGTCGCAGAAAGCTGAGGGCCCACAGAATGAACAATTGACCATCAATATTCTGAACTTTGGCTGCACTGGCCTTGGGGACTGGATTCTTCGGGCCCCTTAAAACTCATTTACTCCTCTAGCTAATAAACTTGCTCTATGCAGAGGTTTTTTTCATAAACACCATAGTGTGTCACAGTGTTGATATAATATGATGTTTTTGCTTTTTTCCTCATCTTCCCTTGTGTGGTTTTTAGTTTTTCTGTTTTTCTGTTTGTCTAAAGGTAGCACAACTGTGTTTGCTGCATGACCTGTCTTTACTCCCCCTCCTCCTTTCCCTGAATGTACAACACCTTGTGAATTCATTTCTGTGAAAGACGCTATATAAATAAAACTTTACTTACTTACTTACTCACACTTTAATCTTAAAAATAGATAATTAAGCAAAATACGTCCTAGTTAACCTCAAAATAAAACAGTATTTATGATGCATTAAAAATCTGTGATAAACAGAATAAATGTTCCTTCAACCRCCCTTTTCACATGATAAAAATTATGTGAAAAAAATGACAAATCTATCATCTGAAAACCCTATATGTTTGCATTATGTGCAGGCAATTATTTTAAGGGTAACAAGAACAACTTTAGAAATGCTAACATCCCACCCCAATTATCACAGCAATTCTTTTATTCCACCCAAAAAACAAAACATGCTGAGCTCAACAGCTTTTATTAAAACAGGTCCATCTTGCCCATCTGTCCATGGCTCAGCCCACAAAACAACACTTCTGTTCCGTTAACAGTCTAGAAATATTCTATTGTCAAAAGCTTTAACCAGCTGCTCATCACTAATCAAACCCTTCTGCTGTTCAAATAAATGCATTTATCTGCTTAAATAATAATCYCCCACCAGATTCATTCATAATTTACCAAATCTTCAATCCTAATGAGTTTTGCTCCATAACACACTCCTGCACCACCTCAGCAGGCAAAATAAACATCTGCCTCCACAGAAAACACTAGCTTGGGCAATATTCAGCTGTGTTGCATTGTTCCAGAGTAACATTGGTTTGAGCACACCAGTCGTCAGGCAGCTGTCCAACATCTTTACCCCTTTCCCTGTTTTTACTGATAAATTGACGAGGAGCTGAATACACAAACCACATATACAGCGGGTAAAATAAGTATTGAACACGTCACCATTTTTCTCAGTAAATATATTACTAGAGGTTCTAATGACATGAAATTTTCACCAGATGTCGGTAACAACCCAAGTGATCCATACATACAAAGAAATCAACCATAAATGTCCAGAAATGAAGTTATTTGTAATAATGTGGAATGACACAGGGAAAAAGTATTGAACACACTTACTGGGGGTGTAAGAAAATATCGATACACTGAAATATCGCGATATTTCA
>NW_013954506.1:12107-23398 GCF_001266775.1 Austrofundulus limnaeus | reverse complement strand
ATATATATATATATGGCCAGTGACAAAAAAAGTGGAATGTCAGCAATACTGATGATTGGCTCATATCAGAGTCTTGCTGGTAGCCTAATCAAAGTACGAGTAAAGATACGCTTTTGTTTTAGAACTATATAAATACCTTGACAAACCAGAATATGTTAAGATTTGCTGGTAATGGTGTTTACCTTCAGCGCAACTTTCACCATAAAAGGGACGATAGCAGTCACATTGGTAGCTGGTCCAGAGGTCCACACAGTGTCCGTGTCCATTGCAAGGGTCAGGCTTACACCACTCAGTCTTACTACACCCCAACTCATAGCTTTGATCCCCTGGAAATGTTTGGGGTAGGATATATTTTGAGTCAACTAAAAGGTCTTCAATACATCCAGTGAATCCTTCTCCACTCATTGAGAGCTGCAAAAGCTCATTTGGTGCTCCGCCTATATAAACATTAGCAAAGGCTTCAGAGGGTTGGAATGGAGGTTCTTCTGCACTACCATCTGTAACCGTGCACCTATGCCCTTGGCAGTTTGGGCCTCTCAGAATCAAAACAAGACTATTGGTATCCAAAAGCACATGAACATCTCTCCAGTCTCCATCACCAACCGGCTCTGGAAACGTTACATCCATTTCCGATTCTTCAGAAAAGGCTTTTGCATGAAGACCATTATTAACAACCTCCAGAAGGAGATAGTTATCCATATCCCCCCTGAAGAAAAGCAGCATTTTGGGCAATGTTGTCCGAAAGCGAAGCTGTACCCCAAAACCTTGGTGATCCTGGTGCTCAACCTCCCTGCGGGTTCGTTCTTTCAGAGCAACCTGAAAGTGGATGAATCCATGGGTTCGCAACGAAAACGTTGTTCTTGTGGAGCAATGGTCATCATAGAACCCGTGAGGACACAAGCATTCGTGTCCGTGCTTTCCATCTTCGATTTTTGGAAGGCAGGTGGCCTCATTTTGGCATTTGTGGCCAACACATCCATACAGTTTAACATCGCAGTTTTCACCTCCCCAAGGCAGTTCACCTGGCTGAGGTTCAGGACAGTGACATGTGTAGGATGCGCTGCCATCTTCACACCACCCACCATTCTGACAAGGCTCACTTTCACACTCATTAACGTCCAATTCACACAGTTTACCTGAAAATAGATTAACCTAATTATTACACACAGTAAAACAGAAAAAGCATTTTTATATGTTATTGTTGTGTTTGTATGCACATTTTACAATTATTCATTCATAAGCGCATTTAGAAGTACTTATTGTGAAGTTCTTAAATCCAACACATTCCAGGTGATTCACTCTAAGTATTTGAGGCTGTATAACCTACCCAAGAAGCCAACAGGGCATGCACAGACGTAACCGTTGATCTTATCCATACAGGCGCCTCCATTATGACAGGGCTCAGATTCACATTCATCAATGTTTACAGAGCAGTTCTCCCCTGTGGGGCAAAACAAATCACAGATTGGTTTCAGTATTTAAAACATAGGATTATTTTCCAGCCAACTAGTTTTACTTCACCAACCTGCAAAACCTGGCTGGCACTGGCAGATATATCCAGCTGCATCTCCAAAGCTAAGCTCCAACTCCCAGGAAGAGGGATCTGAGCGCTCAAAACACTCCCCCCCATTCTCACATGGCTTTTCAGCACACTCATCTATATCAGTTTCACAGCTGGGTCCTTCATAACCTAGGGGGAAAAGGGCAAAATCTAACTGTATGTAGTTTTTAAAATACTCAGTAAATTGCACTTTGTAAGAACGTAGAAACCTTATTTTAATCCAACTTTCCTTAGTTCTTAATTTCATGTACTGTATCTTGAAAGTCAGAATTTATTATTTATGAATAACATCATGTTCAAGATGCAATTGGCAAGATTAACTCATTGTGTCCAGAAATGAAGCTAGCTTCTTTGCAATACTAGCTGGTAACATATAGTTTAAGGGTACCACTTTACAATAAGGCTCCCCTTATAGATAGCTTATGGATAGTTTATAGATAGGTTATTAATTCATCTGTAAACATGTTATAAATCATTAATAAATGTTTATTATGGATTAATTAAGGAAAGGAAAGAGACAGAACTTTCCGGTTTCTCGCCAAATCTGTTTGTGTACATATTACTAGGTTTATAATCAGGGTTGCACATAAAATTTTTGGTCTGGTTCTCAGGGGAGAACCTAGGGTTGTTGCTTGGTGCTCATATTTTCCTTCACTCATTTAACACATTTATGTGTCAGAGCATCTAACGTCCCCCTGTTCTGTTTTATGACTCCTATCAGCTGCAACGTCTCAGGACATCATGCCAAATCAGTCCAACAAGTTTTTATTTTATTCTTTTACTCTGCATAAATTTTGTAAACTACCTAAGTGGCCGAGGGGCTGGGTGTATGTCATATAAACATCACAAACTGAACATTTCATGGTTAAATGTCTTTTAGACTAACATGTCCCTCAGATGGACAACTCCTGTTTGGTCTTCTGCATCTTCAGCCTTGGTTAAACCAGCTTTCCACACTCTCCAGTCCAAGCAGCAAATATCTGTCTTTTGCACAGAGCAAAATAACTTAAAACATACAAATGTTTTATTTGTTAGACTGATTTCTTTTTTGAAAGACTATTTTATTCAAAAAGATAATACTATTTAAATGGTTTCAGCTCATGTAATTTTTTATTCTTCGTATTTGATCGTTTAATAAATTACATTTATCCCAAAAAAGCTGTGTCACAGTGTGGTCCTAAATAAAAATAAGTTTAGGACATCAAGAACCTTGTTTTTTGATAAAATTGTGAATGAAATTTGTGGATCTTAATGATAAATTAAAATAACATTTAAAACTCTTTCACCTAGAGAACTTGGCAAGTTGTTTTTATTTATTAAAATATAAATTTTTTGATGGGGTGTTAAACAGAGAGTCATCTTTGCTTTAATATGGGGCAAACAAATGTTCTGTTAGTTAATGTGGTTTAATTAGAAGAACTCAAACAGTGGGACCCTGCAGTATCACAGAAAGACTCAGCCTCACACTCATACAGCAGTCTCTCAGGAGGAGAGTTCAGTCAGTCACACAGAGTTGGATAGATCTGTTCAATAACAACATTCTGAACATATATTTAATATAAAGTTAGGTTTTACAGACCAAAGTCTCTGGTGGTTCTAGAGCAAAGTGCAGGAGGAGATGACTGACCGATGGCTGCAGCCTCTCTGCTCGAGTTGAGCTGCTGCTTCAACCAAACTGCTCTCACTGAAAGTCCCGCCCTGCTCTGCTCTGATTGGATAAAAAGGCTCTGGACTTCATCTGATTTGTTGAAGGCAGAGTCCGTTTAATCCTTTTATCAGGGTGCCTCTGTCAGTCTTTGTGAGCACCGACCTTGATCCAGTCACACTGTGCAGCTGGAATTTTTTTATTTTTAATTTTATTTTATATTTTAAGAAATCAGGTCGCATTTGTGACCAAACTGGTCACACTCTAGAGCCCTGCTGGCTGTTGTTTTGACAGATAATCAGGTACAATCTTAGGTGCGCAAGTGAGCTTTATGAAGTTACATCTGGTGCGCTTTTTCCTTTTTTGACCGCGCAAGCGCACCTGCGCACTGCTTCTGTTTACAAGCAAAATTATGTATTGGAAATACATATTTCAAAAACAATATTGAACTATATTACTTATACATATTAACAACTGTCAAAGGTAGCCTTATTGTAAAATGTAAGACAGTAGGTACACTATTTATTAATGACTAATAAACTTGTATAAATGCCATTAAGGAGCTTTATTGTAAAGTGTAAAACAGTACATTATTTATAAGGCTCTGTTATGACATTATTCTTATTATACTGTTCAACACTTTACAATAAGGCTCCTTTACTGTGGATATGTGTAATGCGGTAATACAGTACAATAATATATGTAAAATATGTGTTTTCAATAAATTATTGTGCTTACAAGTTAGTAAACTAGTCTGAAATGTTTAATAAGCACCTTTAGATGTGATATATACATGAAGACATTTGGCTCACTATTTGGCAAGAAATCGGACAGTTTTCTCTCTTCCCCTTCCTTAATCAATGAATAGTAAACACTTATTAATGATTTATAAAGTATTTACAGATAATTAATAACCATCTATAAACTATTTATAAGCCATATATAAGGGGAACCTTGTTGTAAAGTGGTTCCAGTTTAAGTTATATCCGTTCATTTTTCACGCTTGAGGCTATTGGATTTTCACCTTGTGGCTGGTCCAGAATATTCAACCTTGTCAGTCAGACATTTGAAATTTGAGGGAAGTTCTGGTTGCTTATTTTGACCAAGAGCATTAAAATTCTGACTTTTAAGTACAAATCCCTCTACACCACAAATATCCTCTGCAGGTTTTTTGTTAAAAAATATGATTTTTCATTTAAGGCACAATCCATTTTAGATGTGAATCCATTCAGAGATGACATTCAAAATGAACCAATAAATCTTATATATTATCATAGTTTTGGTAAAGTTTGGTCAATGCGATGCCTACAGTCCTACAGTGCACCACTTACATTCTCCAGCCCTGGGTTTGTGCTGTGCAGAAAATAATGTACTATTGTTAAGTACCTGGCCAACATAAGCATGTATATCCTTTGACGCCCTCTAAACATGTGGCACCATGCTGGCATGGATCAGAGGCACATTCAGAAATATCCACTTCACAGTTGTCCCCCTCAAATCCTGTGTTACTGCAATCACATGTGTAGCTGTAAAAGAGAAAGAAAAGGTGTGTACACATAGCATATCACGTTTGATTTTCTTTTGATTTTGTACAAAGGAGGATTAATTTCTTGTATAAATCCAACTAGATGTTTTGATTTCTGTGAACAACAAAAATATGAAGATAAAACTGATGAATTATTAATAAATTATTTATTGATACTGCTTGTAATTTATTTTTTTCTTTTGATGTGGTTTCTTTGTTTATATTTTTGCAGCAGATCTGGGGCCGGTTGCATGAATGTAGGATTTGTACATCCAGGATACAGCCAGGAAGTTGCGCTTGAACAATCCTTGAACTTGTAAATAAGCATATTTAGTTGCAAACAATAAGCCACACAAAAATAGGGGAAACAGTTCAAAATCAGGGGTTAACTGTTTGCTTAGACTCACTCCGTGGATCACACAGATTTCCTGATCACACACATGCAGACCAACAATGGAAATGAAGAGATGAGACACACGATCACTAAAACCTGAAACATCGCTGCCATTGATACTTTGCAGGTGAAATGTTTTTATTCAAGTACACATTTTTGCCACAGGTGCATAGATCAAAATTTTGCATGTGACTTTTGCAACGCATCTACCTTCATGTGTTCACACTGTAGGCTGATGGAGGTTGTGTTTAATTTATAATAGGAACCACATAAAAATTTTATCTGAGCAAAAAAATCTGAATTGAATGTTATGACTTGTCATGTAAAGCCTTAATTTCACATTTCACATTTGAAATCGTACAAAATACAGTATATAGTCACATTAAAAGTGAAGTGATTTGAAACAATATGTTATAGTCTAATTTTTTAATTAAAATCTGGTATGTTACCAATGGTAAGTAAAGTTTGTTATTCGTTACAACCACTTATGCGGCATTAACAGTCTTTGTTCCACTGGTGGGCAAAAATGGTGCAGTTTCTGCCTTTAAATGTTTTTGGACATTTTTGGACGTTTCCAGATACTAACGAGGGTTTTTTGTTTTGAAAACCAGACAACTTCCTTCAGTTATTACCTTTAACTTGACTCCCTTACAAAAAAGTTCAAACTTCAAATGGTATTTAGGAATAATTTAAAGGGGATATTTCATGTAAAATCAACTTTTTTGAGTTTTATATCATGATATAGTGTTACACTCTCATAAAAAACATGCCCAAAGCCTTGCTTTGACTCATTCATGCATGTTTGAGAAATCCTGCAGTGTTTATAGGAAGCCATGCTGAGGAGCAAAACGACAGGTGGGGACCAGAAACGACTTTTGGTACCAGGAATGTCCCTGGGATGTGTCTTTAAGCCAAACTTCCTCATGGCAGAGCGCCCCCCCCCCCCTCCCCACACACCCCGCCATGACTCCTGCAGGCTCTCTCGGGTGAAAGTGAAAGAGAAACCTAACTGTCTGCTGAGCTCTCAACATTAGTTCTCACTTAGTGAAGCTCTTTTCAGATTAAAAATACCTTTGAAGAAATATATTTTCAGATGCCAAGTAAACTGCATCATAGCAGCCCCCCACCCACCCTGAGCACGACCCCCGGCACTGAAATGGGCAAAACGGAAGCAGAAGGTGGTTCTTAAAGAGACAGAGGCCAATTTCAAGGTGTTTAGAAGAGGAAGTGATGAGAAGATAAATTTATTTTCTATTTAAACATAAAAACAGCATTTTAATAACAACTAAAGGTGACATAGATACTTTATTATGGTATAGTATTTTAAATATATGCCTGAGAGATACATAATATTGGCCCTTTAAGGGGCTGCATGACTAACATTAGGTATACTTGAACCACTTACGGACAACAGACTTACAACTGTGTTCTGGACGAGCTAAAACCCATTCTCCTGACTTTAATATTTGTGTAGCCACTTGTCTAAACAGTCTTGCCTACCTGTTCACCATATCGCGACAGATTGCTTCATTCTGACAGGGCTCACTGGCACACTCATCCACGTCCACCTCACAGTTGATGCTGTCAAATCCAGGCGGACACTCACAAGAATACATGCCGATCAAATCATGGCAGGTGGCTCCGTTCTGGCAGGGGCTGGACTCACACTCATTTAATTCAGCTTGACAGTTGACTCCTATAATAGATGACAAGGAATAGCATTTCATTAGAAAATATTGGGAGTACAAAAACAACAAAAAAGCACCTGACTAAAATGTTAAAATCACATTCTTATAAACCAAATGGGGGCCCAATAGAAAAGGTTTGGCAAACAATGATGTAAACAAATCATTTTTTCCTTTTTATTACAATAGATAATTCCCACAGGACCAGACCCGAAGTTACACCTGAATGTTGCCATGTTGGAAATGAACCAGTAAACTGTGTTATCTGTGAGCAGCGTTAGGAAGGCTTTGTTCTTCTTTTTTTTATTTAAAATTTCCTTGAGCAATGGCTTCATCAAAAAATTGAGTGCATTAACAGCATGACATCGCTAAAAAGCAGCCTCTGCACTGAAAAAAAGGATTTTTGGGTGTAGTGACATTTATTTAATTGTTCTTTTAAATTTTACAAAAAATATCAAATTTTCTGAACTACTAGAATTTACTAAATAAACAATACACATTATATTGTATATCACTATTACTGAACAAAAAAAAAAGTAAATGCTAATATTATTTTACCAGTAATATTTAAGTGCTTTTTCTGGACGGCACATAAACATGAATATATTAAGTAACTTCTACTCTTCTGGGCTAAAACTGAGGGTGCATGCACACACAAAGGCTGCTGCTCCTCATTCCCTTGCTTCACTTTTCAAGGAGAGGACAAGACATGGTGGAAATAAAACATAAGTTGTCTGGTTTCTTTTGCTTGAATACATTTGTTGTTGTGCAATAGTTTGATGGCATAATGTAGGTGAAATTTAGTTGTCAGGGAACAGGGAATGCATATTGTAGCATTCTGTTGTATTTGGCTGTTTGTCATGTGACCGCAGTGGAGGATTGTGGGTAGGATTCATGTTTGTTGTAGTTAAATCATTTTCGGGAATTGGTTAACATTGTTCTTTCAGCGATTAGTCTGTTGTGTTACTCTAATTTGTGTGTTCATTATTTGTTAACTTGTGTTAAASCGTTCAGCAGAAGTAACCATAAGTGAGAGTGGTAGGCCTAGTCATTAATAAGACCTGTGAGTTTCACTTTGTCTGTGTTGTTCATGAAGAAGAATCCAATAAAGGTTCTGCAAAACTGCCACCTGGTGGTGAAGTCTTGAACAACAACATGAGCTACACCTCTCTCTGTAGCTGTGAGGTGTCATGCAACAATATTTTGCTTGACGCATGTGCACTGTTACAAAGAACTTGTAAGATTTACTTGAGAAAATCCTTGTAACAATTTGCCCTGTTAAGTAAATTTAAATGCTACAAATTCATGTAATATTTACTCATCATTATCTAGTAAAAGTTATTAAGAATATAGTTAAAGATTTGTGACTAAATCAGGTAAATTTTACTTGATTTGATCAAGTATATGTTACAAGATTTAATTGAGCAAATTAAGTAAAATTTACCTGATTTATTCATGAATCTTTAACTATATTCTTAATAACTTTTACTAGATAATGATGAGAGTAAATATTACATGAATTTGTAGCATTTAAATTTACTTACCAAATGTTAGTGCAAATCATTTACAGGATTTTCTCAAGTAAATCTTACATTATTTTTTACAGTGACTCTGTTCTCTGTTTTCAGTTTTTGTTGTGCCAGATCACAGCGAGTTGCAGCTCTGGTGGGGGATGTTGCCAGATCACCCCCAAAATTGAACCATTTGTTTTTTGTGACAACCCCAACATGCCCTGAAAATGTCACACAAATCCACTCAGAACTTTATGAGTAATCTTGTGCACATATGGACAGACAAACCGAACTCTACCGAAAACATAACCTCAGCGGAGGTAATAAGCACCTGTAGTCCTGCTGGTTTTAATTTCCAACAACAAGAGAACACAGGAACACATAGTGTAGTATTATAATTACAGTCAATGGTCTCAATAGGATCCTTGCAACCTACCAATAAAAACAACTTGGTTCCTGTTTTATCTTCTTTTTGTACTTTTGGCCTTACCTGTAAAGCCTTCCAGGCACTCACACTCATAGTGGTCCTTCTCATTGATGCAGGTTGCATTGTTCTCACACGGCTGTGAAGCACACTCATTGATGTCGATTTCACAGTTGAAACCCTGAAAACCAGGCACACAGAAACAATAGAACTCTGCCACTCCATCTACACAAATAGCACCATTTTGACAAGGTTCTGATAAGCATTCATCCACATCTTCTTCACAGGTCTTGCCCGAGAAACCCTGCGCACAGAGGCATTCAAAACTATCTGGTCGTAAGGCACAGCTGCCGTTGTTCTTGCAGGGTTCGTCAATACAGTCAGTCACATGTGTCCTGCAGTCCTGACCTCCATACCCTGCAGGACACCTGCAGAAGTATCCATTCATTTGGTCTACGCACAAAGAACGAGGCTCAAAGCAAGGGTTGCTCTGACATTCATCAATTTCTTCCGTGCAGTTGTCACCCATAAGTCCATCCGGGCAAATGCAATGGTATTCTGTTGTACCAGGAACGCTGGTGCAGTCTTTACATAAAGCAAAGGAGCAGGCATCATACAATTCATCACAATGCTTTCCCATGTACTGCACACCATCTCTGGTGCAGATGCAGGCGTAGTCATTGTCTGTGTCCACACAAGTGGCTCCGTTTTGGCAGGGTGCAGACAAACACTTGTCTGATGTGGCTCTGCAGAAGGTTCCTATAAAATAAGCATCACAATGAGATCAAATTATTCAAGATAAAAAAAAATCTATAATAAGACAACTTGAGTTCTAAACATTCACTACAAAAAATGGTATTTTTTGTAATTGTGCTATAAGCAGGATAATTTGAACAGTCAGGATAAGAAAAAAAGGATTTTGAGGCAAAACGTTCAAAGGGTGTCTCTAAGAAATTATTATTAACCTTCTTCCTAGCCTTACTTCTGATTTACTTATTGATTTGTGAGGCTAATTTGATCATTTGTTGCTTGTTTTGCTGCTCTGTCTGTTGCTTCATTCCCTCTGACTCCTATATGTGTGCTGGTATCCATAAACAGTTGACTGTTAGTCCCATCATTTGTATTCTGAATAGTGTTTGTAATACTGTATTTCTAATAAAATGTCCAGTCAGCTGTCTGATTGACTGTTCTGAAAACTTATGTGTTGAGCTTGAATCTGAACAGATGACTGTTTTTAATGGTCTTGTCTCTTCTACCCACTGCACTGCCAACAATACTGCCAGCATCTCCCCTGTGTATACTGATACTTGACTTGTGATTCTTTTCTTTATTTCTATTTTGAATTCCGGTATTAAATATGCCACTCCTACTTTTTCTGTTGTTGTTTTTGACGCATCTGCATATACAGTATCTGCACATAATTATGATAGTTATTAATCCTGTACCATGTATGAATTAAAAATTAATGGTCTATCTTTTTTCCTGTCCATGAGTGTCAGATCAACTATTGCATCTGGTAGAATCCAGGGTGGTATTCTTGGTAATGGAACTATTGGACTAATATCTAATTTGTCAACTAGAATTTCTTCTGTTTTCTCTGCAATCACCCATCCGAAGCTTTTTATATCTTTTCTTTCCTTCTCCCAACTTGGTTTTAAAATAACCACTGCTGGATGTTCCGGGTTATTTCCTTTGATGATGACACAGTAATTTATTGCTAATTGTTTTCTTCTTATTGCTAATGTCATTTCTCCCATTTCAACTTCGAGTGCTGCAGTCGGTGTGGTTCTAAATCTTTGACGCACCTGATTCAGATGATTAACTTTGTTGAACTGCAATCAGTTACCAATTGAAATCAGCTCTGTTGAAGCAGGGAAACATCTAAAACATGCAGGGCAGTGTGCCTTGAGGACCAGGGTTGGAAGAACACTGCTCTAAACTACCACAATCCCCCCAATGAATCATGATCTAACAAAAAAGGTACATTTACACTCTGTGTCAAGAGACAGGAAAGAGCACAATCCTCAGTTTAGCTTAAAGAGTAACTCACCCCAAAATTAACTTTTTTTTAGCTAATAAGCTGTCTAGAATGTGTCTAAAATGTTATATAGTACTGTTTCTGTGCTAATTTAGATTTTGTATGGACTTTTTGCAAAATTTATGGATTTTTAGGGCTCTTTATACAGGTAAACGTCCAAAGAGGTTGAAATGTATGCGAACCGGACCGAACTTCAGTCAAACAAGACCCAACACTTTTGTTCCTGATTTAAACTAGCGATCTTGTGAGCAGCTGCAGCTGTATGCTTTTATTTTTCTGTCAGGCTGTCGGAGCACTCCACCTCCTCTGTCCGGTGCTGGTGTGGGGTGAAAATCCTCCACCTCAGACGTTCAGAGATGTAACTGTCTGCGATACTGTGGTCACTCTCCATGTAGCATCAATTCTGCTAATGCTAGCTGCCTGTTGCGTTCTCTCGTCCTGGCCACACCTCCGCACTCTAACGCCCCCCCTTCCCCACCCACACCCCCTCCCCTTTTCACCTTGGAGC
>NW_013954506.1:945-11107 GCF_001266775.1 Austrofundulus limnaeus | reverse complement strand
CGCTGGCGCCCCTGCCAAAAGGTGGTTCTAGGCCCAGCCGGTCGTTTTGCTCCCCTGCCTGGCTGCTTCAGGACACTACAGGATTTCTCAAACATGCATGAATGAGTCAAAGTAAGACTTTGGGCTTGTTTTTGATGAGAAGATAACATTATAACATGATACAAAACTCAAAAAAGTTGATTTTACATGATATAGCCCCTTTAATATTTGTGACAGAACTGACAAATACTAAGATCTGGACTCACCAACTACAATTTGGTCGTCTTCATTCTCCCCTGACTCTAGGCCAGGCTCTGATGAACTTATATAGCCCCATCAGACCCCAAAGTGCTTTACACTACAGCCACTCCCCCATTCACACACACATTTATACACTGATGGGGCACTCTGACAGAGGCGGGGCTGCCATGCATCTGTGCCACCGGACCCTCATGTTAGGCTGGGTGGACAAGTCTTCTGTTGCAGACATCTTTTAATTAAATTGTAAATAAAACATTTCTAAGAGAGGTGAACAGAACTGGCTCTTATTTCAGCTGAGCAGAATGTGTGCAGGTCCTTGGACACAGAGCACATGGTGGTTGCTTTAAGCCAAAACAGCAACAGATGTGGATATTTTGCACAAAGTTAATCTTGTGTGTGTGGCCACGTTTTTCCTACATCGTGGGAACCATTTTCCCAAAAAAGCTGCCTCGTGGGGACGTTGGGTCCCCACGAGTATGAATGCAAATTACAGGTGGGTGGTTCAGTTTAGGACCAAGGTGTGAATTGAGTTTAGGTTAGTTTAAGGGTCAGGTAGGTACGTGTGAGGTTAATTTTAGGATAAATGGTCAGGGTTAGGGCTATAAAGTAAAAAAAATAATGGAAGTCAATCCATGGTCTCCACAAGGATTTAAAAACCAGACAGGTGTGTGTGTGTAATAGTGTGCATACACTTTTGTTTATGTTGGATTTTAAAGTTAATATGCAACACGCACTTCCTTTATTTGTAGTTTTATGTGGTTTTTTTTGTGTTTTTTATTTTTTAAATGTTCACATTGAAATTTCATATTTTCACTGTTAATTTTATATGTATACAATATGTATAATTTCTCAAGAAGAATCCAGAAGTTATAAAATGTAATAAAATAAAAGACAAAGCAGAAAAATATCCAATGTCTACATAATTAACTGGAACTTCAAGAGAACGAGAACCCAAAAAATCAAAATGCAACTATTTAAAGGCTTTTCTGGAAAACAACAGCACATTTTTCTACCACCTTTCATGTCTGTTTTAGACTCACATAATGTTGTGATGAGGAATAATAAAGCTGATTTGGTCAACTCTAAATGGGATCTCATGCTAGATTTGAGAGATGTGTTAGCACTTAGATTGTGTTGTTACTAACTCAGACTCCATCACATCAAACTGGAGCTTGATTTATTTCCAGCAAAGCGTCACTCTAAAACTCTGAAACTGAAACTCTTCCTCTTAAAGCAAGGACTGGAGGAAGCTTTCTTTTCCATCTGAGAAACATGGCCTCAAACATACAAAAGTTGTCCTTGATAATAATGAAGGAAAATTAAAAGATGAGGGGGGAACGTGCACCCACCAAACAAGGGTATTTGGATCAAATAACTTTAGAGGTCAGTGAAGTTTTTTTTTTGTTCTGATTGAACAGAAAGATGGTGGCCTTTTTTCCCACAATTGTAAACTGACTGTGTGAAGAGTTTACTGCTTTCATGATAACATCAAACACTCGATAATGTAACCTTTTAGGAATGGGAGATGCTAAAAATCCTTTTTTTCATGAATTAGTGCGGTTAGAATGGAAAAAACTGTCCCCTTTAGACAGTATGTGAACTCACTGTATACCTCTATTCAGTGTTCATGAAAGATTTTTTTCTCCTCCTCTGTTTTCTCTGATTAAGTACGCATGACTGAGTATCTTTATTGAGAATCAGTCATGTGTCAGACCTGAACAAAAGCGGTTGTGTGATCGCTCATAAACCATTAATGTCCAAAAAACGGTTCAAAACATTTGTCTGAAAGAGTCTACAATAACAGTCTCTGTAATCAAATGTTTTCTAATGATTTCAGATTCATTATTGTAAGGTTTTCTTAAAACTAAACCAAATTTTGCTAAATGTGACAAAATACAGAAAGCCCCAAGAATTCTAATTGAGTCTCTGTTTGCACATGTTCATAAATAATACATAAAACTCTCTAAACAGCCACCTATTTGAGTATTAGTATCTTTGAACACTGTCTGCATTCATCTTTTTACTTTTTTAAAACGTTGAATAAAGATTTCTTACATAAATGCTGTTTCTATCAGATGAATTATCAAATATACGAGAAGTATGTGTACTTTAATAAAGATGTTTGTCATTTTAAAAGCTTCCTTTTAAACACATGAGCTTTTGTAAAAAAATAAAATCAGAGATGCTGTTTCTACTCACCCCATTTAAACATCATCACTGTCAGCAGGATTGTCCTCAGATTCAAACGAACCTTTCCCAACTCCATAATAAAGTTACTGCCAGCAAAGCATAAAATAAACAAAATAAAATAAAGAAAGGGATGAAGTCCTAAAGTTCTGACATGTCTCTGTGCATTGAGAAGCTCCTGACTGTTGTTGCTTTTGTTTTATAGTCTGGTGTGAAGTACAACATACAGACTGCAATAAGCCAGGAGGGAGAGAAGGAAAACATGAAGTGGACTGCTGCCTGCAGATTAGCAGATTAAGACTAACAGAACATTAAGGGATAGTTCTGAAATGGGTTCTGTGGAAAGGTAATTAACTACAATATTAGCATTTTCAGAAAAAAATGATGAAAAAATGGCAGTGTGAATGAGTCACCAAGTGACTGCTAAAATTTGCTGCAGCTAAAACTGAGTTGTTCAAGCCGAAAAAAGCAGAACATTAAATAAAAGATAAAAGTAGAAAAGGGACAGCTGAAAGTCAAATGAAGCTAAATGTTAGCTACAAACTAAAAATAGCAAAACTTCAGCTAAAAACAGCAAAAATGTAGCTAAGATTTCCAAATGACTACATGTAGCTAAAGGTGGAAATGTAAAGTAGCAAAAAGTTACTAAAAAGCTAAAAGTAACAAACCAGTAACTAAAAGCTAAAAGTCACAGCACCCATGTCCTGAATGAAATCAAATTTTTGATAGATGAATAATGATTAAAGTAGCACAAAGTAGCAAAAGTGGGTAGACTGCTAAAACCAAAATGTAAAAGAAATAGGAAAGTAGTGTAAATGGTGAATCAACACCCATAAATAAAGTTACCTGTTTCTTTAATCCCTTTTCCTGCTGTGTGTTCTCTGCACACCACATTAGACAGCTGCAGACAGGCTTAAAGTTAATTTCTAAATGAATTATTGCTGTTTTGTCACATATTGTAAAATTCATGAGGTCCAAAGTGGACAAGGTTTTCATCTAAATCAAGCTGGATTAGTTGAATGTGGCGAGTCCATGCCAGGTTTAATTACAATCTCATTAGTGTCTTCAGCAGCTTAATTAGGTGCTTCTTTATGCTGTAGAGCTCAGCTGTTCTTACTCCTGGTTTGAAAGCAGCACAGTGGTTGCTGTACAAACTGTTTCTTAGGGATTGTTGGAAAGCTCATGCTCTTATGATGGTTCCACTCAACATCAATCTGCATTATGCAGGAAAACGGCTTAGAAATGAACCCAACTTGTCCTTGAATTGAACATTCCCTTACCTTCCAAAAATATTGAAGTATTCAAATATTTTAATGTATGCTGATGATACTGTTCTTTTTTTTTTGTCTGATTTCAATATTGAATCTATTAATAGTCAGTTACAAGCAGATCTTCAGATATTTCATGGTTGGCTTCAAGATAATCTTTTGTCAATTAATGTTAAAAAAAACTGTGTGCATGTATTTTTCCTCACCCAGGAGACATTTCAATATAACAAATCAACTCACTTTTTTAAACAAACCCCTTGATATTGTCACTACCTACAAATATCTTGGAATTACTTTGGATTCTCATTTGACTTATCGTGATCATGTACAAGTCTTAACCACTAAGTTGAAACAGAAATTATACYTTTATCCAAAAATTAGATCCAATCTGACATCTTCTGCTTCAAATATCTATCTTCATGCCATTATACTCTCAACCATGTCGTACTGTTTACCTGTTTGGTCTCTTACAACAAATGAAATCTTAGAACCCATAGTTAGGCTCTACAACAGGGCCTACAAAATTCATAAAAAACTTCCTGGTTGGACTCATCACTGTACAGTTCTTTCATTGTCTGATGCCTTGACTTTTCGGAATTATGTTTTGTATAGTGGTATTAATTTATATTTTCAGATCTTCCAAGGTGCCAATTATGGAACTCTCTGTGCATTGTTGCCCAAATCAAATTCTGGAAGTGGTCATTCAWCTAGATCTGTTACAAAAGGACAACTGATATTACCAACTTTTAAAAACTGTTACGGCCAGAGGTCTTTCTTCTATGTTTATACTAAAGCATGGAATGACATTCCTCAAAACATAAAGTCCATTTCAAAACTGCAGCCCTTTAAGAATAATCTTGTCTGCCATCTGCTGGACACTTTTTGTTGTGCTCATATTTAGACATCCTATTTCGCAAATGCTGCCTTCCTGAAATTTGGTATGCTTGTTTGTCTTTGTGTCCGTGGTGTATAATGATGTGATTGTGATGCTGTAATTCTGAGTGTTTTATGTGCTGCAGAACAGGAACCTGCTGTAAAACAGCAATTATGCTGAGTCAGGCTCGATTTTAAGTAATCTTTTCCTGTTGAATCAATAAATCAAATCAAATCAAATCAAATCAACATGTCAGGTAAATTAATAAGCTGCAACCACAGCACAGAGTACTAATCTCTATATGATCATAGGGTGAGAGAGATGTAGCTCATATGGTCCATGTACCTCTGTCGCCAATGACTTTTAGAGAAGCTAACTGAAATTCATGTCATTTCTAAATAACAGATGTATAAAAGACACTTGAAAAATGCTCTGGTTTTTGTTGCCATAAACATTTAAATTAACTTAAGTAACACAACAGCTTTTGTGAGCGCTCACCTGTGCTCAAGTTCTATGGAAAAGGTCAACCAAGGACTCACGTTGTCTATAAAGTGCTTTGCTGGTTGAAACCATCTAATGGTCACAGAATCAGGCTTGAGCCACTACATTCTTCAGCATTCGGAAATGAGATAAAAAATACAAATAGAAAAGAAGCATTAACTAAGTGAATTTTACAACTTATGATTGACTAAGAACTGCTTGTACAGGATGCCTGTGTTATGGTTTGGCGAGGAATGAACCCAAATCTGGACAGAGAGCATGAGTTTGCGAATAAAAGATTTATTAAATAAACAAAAAGCTGATGTGGCAGCAAAAACAAGAAAAACTCAAGAGACAACAAAGGACCATAACAGGAGGTAAGACCAACAATGAACCAGTGAGTGTGTGGAAGGCTGAACCAGTATATATACAAACAGAGGAAATGAGGAAATGAACTACAGTTGATGAAAACACTAATTGGGAACTGCTGACAGGTGTGAGTTAGACTGAGGAGGGAAGTGACAGGTAACATCTGAGGTGTAATGAAAATAAGGAAACACCAGAGGGAGGTAGACACAAGACAACAGAAACACAAATCTTTACAACCAGTTTGATTTTCAGCATAGATAACATCCAAACATCATTTTCATAAGTTGTGTGGAGAACCTGCGCAGACAGCAGACTGTGTTCTTTGAGGATTGTTGGATAGCTCATGCTCTGAGACAGCAAAGCAGAGTTGTAGTCTCCCTGCTGCTTCTCCGCTGTTACACACCCAAACCCTCATTCAAACTGGCTCTGCTCACCCACAGACCAAGTTAAATAAATCATAAAAATCTTGTAAAAATACTTACTTTACCAGAACAAAATAATAAGTTACTAATGATATTCTTATGGCCACAGCTTTGTTTTTAACGGTGGAGGTAGAAAGAATAGTGGTGAGGCAAAATTAATCTCATATTACAAGATTTTATTTTAAAGGTTGGTAATAATACAGGTAAATTAGACAAACAAAATCAATATAAAAAGTCATTTATATTTCATATTTGATCATTAAATGCATTGGTGAAAGTACCACATGTGTACAAATGTGTCGGTACCCCTCAGTTAACGAAAGAAAAACCCACAACGGTCACAGAAATAACTAGAATATGACAAAAGTAATAATAAATACAAATTCTATACCAATGAACAATGAAAGTCGGGCATTACTTTTCAAACATGCTTTAACAGAAAAGAAAACCCTCATAAAACAGGCCTGGACAGCCCTAAAAGTAATGTGAAAGGGTCATATTAAATCAAGGTGTTTCCACTAATTATCATCACAGTAAATATCAGCCCAACTGTGCCATTGTCAATAATTCCACCGTGGATTATAGCAAACGTAGATTTAACTTTGTTACACAGAAGGCAAGCAGATAAAACATCCATTTGTAACTCAACAATGAGTACATAGATAAATTTTATGATTATGTAAAAATTTATACGGATGCATCCCAGAATCAATCAGGTGATACAGTCATAGTTCCAGAATTTAAAATTCAAATAGGGAAGAAGCTAAATGAAGGGTTATCTGTTTACACAGCAGAAATGGTTGCAAAAATGTTGGCAATAGAATGGATTGAAGAAGTAAGACCTTTAAGATCTGTCATATGCTCTGATTCAAGCTCATCTTTAATAAGTATACAAAGAAATCACTCAGAAGGTCATCCAGACATTTTAATAGACATACAGCAAATACTATATCGGATACAGATGATGGGGTTAATACTTGTGTTTTTATGGGTACCTGCACATATAGAGGTGAAAGGAAATGAAATGGCAGACAAGAAGGCCAAAGATTCTGCAAGGAAGAATGAAGTTAATATAAGAGTTTCATTTAGTAAGTCAAAGACTAAAAGCCTTATTTAAAAAAAAAAATAGAGAAAAATGGCAGAAGAAGTGGGAAGAGGATGTAAAAGGAAGATGGCTCTATAGAATTCAAAGAATGGTTGGAGAAAGTAGAAGAGGTGTTGGAAGAAATAGATTACAGGAAAGAATAATAACAAGGTTACGGTTGGGTCATACGGGACTTAATGCAACCAGGGAAAGACATAACCATTGTTCAGGTTGTCCGAGACAACCTATTTTCATTTCGGACAACCAGATCCTGTCTCCTGGTTGTCCGGTGGACAACCAAGCAAAAAAGACCTTGATTAAAATTGTCTGCCGTGGGTGTTCGTCATTTGTAAGGATGAAAGGGAGAAAAAAAACTTGGTAAAACCGAACAGAACACTAAACTGTAACTTTTAATAAGGTTATGTACACAGTATACTGCTATTTAAGTGAAAATGTTTGAACAGAAAGAAGCTTATGAATGTTAAACTCTATTTCAAAGAAGAGAATGAGGAAATTTTATTCACACAGATCCTGTCAACCTGGCTGACTGYGAACAATTATATATAATAAACCTTGTCTACAGAACAATATACTTGTTAAATTACATTTTTCTTGAGATTCTTTTGGATAACCAAAATGTTTTGCGGACAACCAGGTTTTGTCAACAGGTTGTCTGCTGGACAATCTGAAAAATTTCCTTATATCTACCCCTGGCAACTTTACATATAATGGGGAAACATGATACAGGAAGATGTGAGTTTTGTGGGGAAATTGAAACTATAGAGCATGTTATGTCAACCTGTAGGAAGTACCAGAAAGAAAGGAGCAATATAATCTTTTAAAGTTATAGAAAAAGATATTTTGATGCAAGTTATAAGATTATGTTTCATTATCTAATAGTAATGGGGTTAATTAAAAGAATCTAGTTTTTTTTTTTTGCTTGCTAGTCCTGGTTCACACTCCTTACCGGTGGTGGCGGTAATGCACCAAATGTTGTTTGCCAACCGCCATGAAAAAACAAGAAGAAGAAGAAGAAGAATTATCATCACAGGTGTTTACAATCTTGTAATCAGTCGGTGGTCCTGTATATAGGGCTACAGATCCTCACTGTGCTGTTTGGTGACATGGTGTGGACCTCACTCAACATGGACCAGAGGAAGAGAAGGAAAGAGTTGTCTCAGGAGATTAGAAAGAAAATTACAGATTTTATTAAAAGTCAGTGAGTATAAATGTGTTTAAGATGGGATTTAAAAACTGCTAAAGTTTAAATCTGTCTGATATGAAGGGGCAGCTGCAGTGGTGTGCATAAACATCGGGGGAGGGGGGCAGGTGTTTAAGTGGGGGAAAAAAGAGCATCTTGTGCACTACATGGAATTGCCAGCTGCCTTAGTAGTGTGAGATTTATTACAACGTTTTGTACGCCATAAATACACATGGCATACAAGCCAGATACAAATTAATAGCCATATGCTGTCTGATGCAGTTTGACAATGTTGAACTCTCACAGCATGTTAGAAAAAAGAATAGCAATGTCACATTAATGCAGAGGTGCCCAAAGTGGGGCCCGCGGGCCAAAATTGTCCCACCAAGCCATTTTATTTGGCCCACCAGCAGTTGTCCTATTGTAATTATGTTAAGATTAAATATAAAATACAGGTACTACAGGAGATATTAGATTAGATTTAAGTCCATATCTAGATTTGCACACCTTGTAAGACCTCATATACTCTAATTTTAAGTTATGAAAAGTCCCATGAACCTTTGCTATCTGAGCATACTTTGAATTTTCTCCATGTACATGGGCTGAAAAAGAATGTGGGCAACCACACAGTCTGCTAGCTTAATAATAAAAAATAAAACAACTTTACTTACCAAGTATTTGCATTTCTTATTAATATTGCATCTGGCCCGCGGCCCTCAGGTTGATTTTAATTTTGGCCCTCTCAGGGAAAATGTTTGGGCACCCCTGTATTAATGTCTATAAAAATAGAACAGTTCAAAGACCAGAGAGTTGACCTGGACTGTCTGTAACTCAAAAATGATGTAAGCATCATCATTTTCTTTAGAGCATCCTTCTTGTTGCCATGTCTTTGAAGACTTTGACAGTCTCACCTTGATCAGGATGTATTTCTCTATGGTAAGCAGGAGTGGCAGTGTTGAACAAATGTATCGCTGACACAAAAGTTGGAAAGATGAGCTGGCCCCTGTTTACCCTCAGTATCGCGAAGATTTCTTTGAAATCTTTTGAAGGAAAGCTAAACTGGAGGACCTTCGGTTCTGTTTTCCGCTATGGGAAATACATTAACACACGACCATATCCTCTCCTAAGCAGGCACTACAGTAGGCACAGAAGACACTGAGACTCTTTACCTTCTCTGATCTACATCCAAATATCCCCCAAAACTTTTCCTCAGACCTCACGGTTTGTTAGAAGCAAACCATTGACCACCAGTGGAATAGTGAGGTTTGAAGGTGGTTTGGCACTGGAGAAAGTTGTTACCTTCATCCTGAGTTGTTCTGTTTCAGTCTGTTGTTCCTGATTGGGAGTGGAGTGAGGGGTACTGTTGGTCCTGTGGCTCCTCCCCTAAAGTGAATTGATTTAATGTATAAATATTCCACAGATCCAATCTTTAAAAACATAATGTTCCTTTATATTTTAATGTTCAGTTTTATTTGTTTAAAATGAAACGGCATTTAACAGAGAATTAAGCTCCAGTTATCTGTGCACAAAAAAGGATTTTACTGTGGCTTAGCTTATGAATACACATATATGCTCACACACGCAAAACATCTGCCTCCACTCCTACACACACACACACACACACACACACACACACACACACACACACACACACACACACACACACACACACACGCAGTCTACTAAAGCACCATAACATCTGTTTGTCCTTTCAAGCTGGGAGTTTCAAAACAAGCAGCCTCTGATGCGTATCACCACTTTATAAAAATAGAAACTTCTGCTTTTGCCTCGTCGCAATTTTGTGTTGGCGTATTTTTGGAGTGACACACAAAAAAATGCCCCTTAATTTTGTTTATTGTTTGTATACATCAGCTTGGCACAGTTTCAGTAAGAATCTCACCAAAAGAGCTTACCATAAATCAGCACTATTAGTGGCAAATTATTAAGATTTTACGTGATTCAGTTCCTCTTTGTTCTTGTTTTCCTTAAAGTTATATAAATATATATACAGTATATATATACATACATATATATATA
>NW_013954506.1:0-536 GCF_001266775.1 Austrofundulus limnaeus | reverse complement strand
TATATATATATGCTGAATCTGTAATCAAAAAAAGATTATCATAAAGTTGTCTACACAGGGTTGCTAACTAAAACTCACCAACTAAGGAGAGCATTAATAATAAATCAGTCTTTTACAGCACTTTTTAGATGCTTTACGTTGTTCATTCACACACTGATGATGGTAAGCTACATTGTAGCCTCAGCTGCCTGGGGCACACTGACAGAGGTGGAGCTGCCATGCACCAATGACATGGACACAATGACCGGTACGGGGGATTGAACTGGCAACCCACCAGTTACAGGGCGACTCCCCTAACCAATCTGCCACAGCCACACCAATCGGAGAAGTAGCCGAGACATCAAAGAGGAGGAGAAGAGGAGCTGAAGAGTGTTGTTGGGAGGAGGGATGTCAGGGTTTTCCTGCTGGACCTGTCTTTTACATGACCGACCATGGATGGATGGGAAAATATGTGTTGTTCAAAATGGTATGTCCAAATAAACAGGAATCCACTGGATTTCTTCTTCATATACACTGTATGTATGTGTGTATATATA
>NW_013954505.1:17760-27297 GCF_001266775.1 Austrofundulus limnaeus | reverse complement strand
TGTGTGTGTGTGTGTGTGTGTGTGTGTGTGTGTGTGTGTTTTGGTTAGACATCCTGTCTCGTTCTGGTCACTGCCTGGCCGCAAACTGAGAGAAGAGAGAGAAAAATAAAAACAAAGGGGGGAGAAAAAAGGAGGAGTTGCCATAGAAACGATCAGGTTCCCCCCCACAGTCCGTGTGGCACACCTGACGCAGTGCGTGGGTCCCTTCATCCACTCTCCCATCAGCCCCAGTGAAGCAAGAAAACAAACCAGTCCTTCCTGCTGGTCTGTTCAGATTAACCTGCAGCTCTTTATTCTCTTTTAATCCACACTGCAGCCAGATTTACAAATAAAACAGGAGTAAAAATGTCTCCTGATTGTCCTCCAGAAGACAACATGACGTCATTTATTACAACAAGTGAGGGAAAACAAAACAGTTTTAGCTGCTTGAGGCAAATCAGTTTAATTTATAAGTAGGGTTGGGCAATATTGGCAAAAAAATATCGATTAATTTGACGATTAATCTCCTTATGTCCTGGTCACATGACCAATTCTGTGGGAAAGATTTGCTTTTTGTAAAAATCGGTTCGAAATTATGTCAAAATCGCAGACTTGAGGGTATAAACAAAATTTCAAAGAAGTTTTGTTTAAATGTTTGTCATGTTTGAAGTGAAGCGGAGCGCTGACAGGACCGAGCGGACAAATATCCAGTCAGTCCGCCTGCTGGCATTAATCATTTTAATCAAGTGGCAAAAAATAATTCATGTTTTTCTGACCATTAATTGCACACGATACGATTATGCCCAACCCTATTTATGAGTCAGTTTTTCCTGTTCAAGATGTTCAGTGAACTGGGAAATAAAGCTTTTCTAACAAATTTGAAGGCTGTAAATAATCGTATCGTCAGAAAAACTTTAATCGATTTATTTTTTGGCTCTGGATGATTAATATGATTAACGCTCGCTGCTCCTCTCTGCTTCAGAACATTCAATAAAAGTTTTGTCATTTATTTATCTGTCAACACAATTTAAAATTAGACTGAAGTCTGTCATTTTGACACAGTTTGGAGCAGATTTTTACAAAGAGCAAATCTTTCCCACTAAATTAGTCGATATAAGGGACTCCAGAGGATTAATCATCAAATTAACAGTCATCGACTAAATACCACAATTAATCGTGTTTTTTTAGCCAATATTGCCCAACCCTACTGTAAAAGCAGAAACACAGTTGTGGATTTTTATAGCTTATAAAGAAAGCTAAAGTTTTCATTTTTAACAACGTAAAAAAAGAATCGGAGGAACCTGCTTCTGCTTAAAAACCCATTTTATTAAATTAAGACATAATTTACTGCAAATCACAAACTGATCCGACTTTTTATTCTTTGTTCGGCTCTGAGTCGTTTTCTCCTGAAAGACGGTGAATCGGTTTCCTTCTGTGGAACTAAAATGAGCCTAAAGTTAACATTTTCACATTTCAAATGAGCCGTGTCTGTTTTATTACACCTTATCACCAACATGGATCCAAACATACATTTTGTGACTCGTCACGTCAAACTGAGCTCAGCACATTTAAGCTACGTTTTTATCCCTGGATCATCCTGAGCAGGTCCAGAGTTACGGCTTGATTTGTCTTATTAATAATTAAAATTTAGTCTGAATCCTATTTTTAGGTTATTCTAATGAGGTTATTCTAATGAGGTTATTCTAATGAAGTTATTCTAATGATGCCATTTTAAAGAGGAAACCTCAGATATTATTTGGATGTGAAGAGCTGGAAACAAAAGCTTTGCAGTGGGAGAATATAAAAAAAACAAGACATTTTTTGCTCAAAATCAGGTTTTTGTTGCTTCCACTAAAAATTAAAGAGTTTAAAAAATGGTTTAAGATCATATTTCAGGCATGTTCATTCAAATGATCCATTTATGGTTTTATTCGTTCGATTTTGACAAAATCCTTGGTTTGATGTGATGAAACATTGATGATTGTTGAGTTTTTTTTTCTTCAAACACAAAACACAATGCAGCAAACTAAACAGTACATGTTCAAGTTATCTGTGTGTTTAAAGACTTTATGATTCTTTAGAAATATTCAGTTGGAATAATGGTGATTTTTTTTTTTTTAAACATAAAACCTGGAGCAGAAAGAACAGATCAGATTGTGTTTGTGCACAAATGTGTGCTGGAACAGTTCAAATAACACAAAGTACAGTAATAATAAAGTACAGTAATAATAAAGTACAGTAATAATAAACCTCACAGGGATAAAATGGGTGATTTAAAATAAGGACGAGAGCAGATCAGAAGCTCCAAATTAAAGATAAAATAAAAAAGTGGAAAACAAAGTGCTGACCTGATCTGACCCCTGATCATGTCACTAAAAGTTTCAGTAAATCACTGCAAACCTAACGTTTCTTTTTGGATCCATTTGTTTCTTTAAACGATGCAGATTCGTCACGTTTTACCCGGATGTTAGAGCCGTGAAGAGCTTCTGTTCTTTGGACTGGACTCTTTCTTGTCTTTGAAATGTGTTTTTTTAGGATGAAAAACAAAGGATGTGTTTCTAGATTATTTTTTTTAGCTCGTATTTTAATGAAGAAAAATAAGTTGTCAATGTGCTTTTCAAATTAAAAGTTGGAAACTTTTTTAATTTGTAGCCCGTTATTAACCAGCAMCTGTTTGTTGAATGTTACCATTTTAAAGAGACTGTTTGCTGTTTGAACATAATCCTGCTTTATATTTTAACACCTAAATGTGATTTAAGACCATAAACTAATTAAAATAGGATGAATTTTCTAATTGAAATYATGAATGAAAACTGGCTGAAATCCTGGTCTTTTCCAGTCAGGATTGTGATTCGGACCCTGTCGCCATGCATCGGACCACCAGGATAAAGATCACGGAGCTCAACCCCCACCTCATCTGCGTCCTGTGTGGAGGATACTTCATCGACGCCACCACCATCATCGAGTGCCTCCACTCCTGTGAGCCTTTCTTTTTTTCATTTTTAGCTTCCCAGTCTGAACAGCTTCACTGAAACAAACTGGACTCTGACCAGGAGCTCTTTGTTTTTTTATTTTTTATTTAAAATGTTTTTTTCATGTTTCAGTTTGTAAAATGTGCATCGTTCGCTACCTGGAGACGAGCAAATACTGTCCCATCTGTGACGTCCAGGTGCACAAAACCAAGCCTCTGCTCAACATCAGGTGAGCCRTTTTTTTTTTTTTACACATTTCAGTTAATTTATAGTTTTATTGTAACTTGTTATGAAGCTTTTTAAATTAAATAAATAAGTTATTTTTTCACTACATGCTCACTGTTTCACTCATCCAGCTGATTTCTGGAGCTGTTTTTTCTTTTCAGTCTTGTTTTTTGATGATTTGACAAAAACCCTCTGTGCTTCGCAGGTCGGACAAAACTTTACAAGACATCGTGTACAAACTGGTCCCAGGCCTCTTCAAAAGTAACAACTTTCATTTTTAAATTGTTTTTTTTTTTTAATAACCTCGTTTTGAGCCACTCACATATCAGTTTGGTCCGTTTAATCAAAAGCATCTCGCAGAGTTGTAAAGTAACTTAATAGGGTTGGGCAATATTGGCAATAAAATTAATCATGATTAATTGTGGTTTTTAGCTGTTAARGATTAATTTGATGATCAATCCCCTGGAGTCCCTGGACACCTTTATGTCCTGGTCACATGACCAATTTAGAAAGATTTGAGCTGCATAAAAACCTGTTCTAAATTGTGTCAAAATCACAGACTTTAGGCTATAAATCAAAATTTAAATTGTGTTGATGGATAAATAAATTACAGATTTTTTTTAAATGTTCATCATTGAAGCAGAGAGGAGCAGCAAGCGGACTCTGCCTGGTGGCGTTAATCGTTTTAATCAAGTGCCAAAAAGTGATTAATGCTTTTCTGACCATTAATCTCACACCATACGATTCATGCACAACCCTACTAACWAAGTACAATACYTAAWTGTTACCGTACTTAAGTAGAAATTCTGGTTATCTGTACTTTGAGTAATTATTTTTCAGCGTATACTTTTTACTTTTACTCATTACATTTTTTTTACACAATTATCTGTACTTTCTACTCACTACATTTTTTAAAAAGGTAAAAAAGTAGAAAGTCGTTACTCCTATTTTATTCGGTGTTATTACTTAAAAAATACTATCCTGATAAACTGTGTCTCCTGGATAGAGTGAATTTAATTTTGATTGCATGAGAAGTATAAATATATACAATTCTGATACCATATTACTTTGTACACAACCCATCAGCTGCACACATAAGAAAAAATATATTTTGGAGAAGTCACCTCTCAGTAAATCTTAACCGCTCACTTTTACTCAATACTTTTACTTTGAATACTTAAGTAAATTTTGTGTCAGAAATTAACTCTTGATAGTTAAGTACAAAAAAAAATCAGATACTTTAAGTCTTATAGAAGACTTTAAATTTTACCAAAGTATTTTTATGATAAGATGCTTGTGCTTTTACTCATTTATCACTGGCATCTTGTTTTCTGCACATTTATGGCTCGTATTAAAGAGAAGTCAGTTTCTGGTGTAAAACCTCGTCTTTCTCGTCCTCAGATGAGATGAAGAGGAGGAGAGACTTTTACGCCGAGCATCCTGTAGACGGTGAGTCAGAAAAGTTAACGAGCGTTCTTCATCTCCTGGTCCTCTGAAAAGGATCAATAATGGTTTTTTTTATTTATTTTTTGACAAAAAAAAAAGCCTCCAACGGTTCGCACGAGGATCGCGGGGAGGTGGCGGACGAAGACAAGAGGATCATCACGGACGACGAGATCATCAGCCTCTCCATCGAGTTCTTTGATCAGAGCAGGTGAGCTGATCCCGTTTTATTCTTGGTAAAATGAAACCTCTTTAAATTAAAGAGCTTTGAGCAGGTAACGTGCAATTTATTTGCAAAAATATTCTCCGTGAAACAAACTGGAAACCTACGTTTAATCAACAGCCTGCATGAAATCATAAAAAATYTTATTTTCATTTATTTTACTTCTGCTTTTATGTAACAAAAAAAAAATAAATAAATAAAAAAGTGAAACTTAAAAAACTGCCTTTTTTTAACCGGAATCATAAAAACCTGCTTGTTAATAAATGATTCTGAGCTTTAAGGTTTTGACAAAAAAAAAAGAGGTAAATTTGACCAAGAAAATAATAATTATTATTGAATGTTTTCTGTTTGTTCGATGCAGATTGGGTGGAGTGGAAGACAAGCCGTCTAAAGATCAGGTAACACTCAGTGATTTCTACTTTTTTCCGTTAAAAACTTCAAAAAATAAAAACTTGCAACATTTTTCCCCCATTAAGATAAAATCTGCCCACATTTTCCGCATCTTTTTTTAGTTTTCATTTTTCTTCTTATGGTGGACCAACAAGACTCTAGATAAATATACTCTTAATTTTTCTTTTTTAAAAAGATGCATATTCAGTATTTTAAAACCTTTTACGTGGATTATTTGCAGGTGGCTAACAAGAGGTACCTTCAGTGTCCGGCAGCCATGACGGTCATGCATCTGAGAAAGTTTCTACGCAGCAAAATGGACATCCCGAACACTTACCAGGTCATTTTATTTCAGCTTTTATAGTGTTTTTATTTGAAGAAAGCTGCAATGTTTTATTCCATTTGAATTAAAAACACATTTATATTATTATTAACCCTTTTTTCCCCTTTTCAGGTTGAAGTCATGTATGAAGACGAGCCTCTTAAAGATTACTACACATTAATGGATATAGCGTATATCTACACCTGGAGAAGGGTAGGGCGGCTTAAATATTCTGTAAATTTCTTTTTTGATAACATAAATGGTTTCATTGTTATTCTTAATTATACTCTAGAGTGTGTAATTATCATAAAATATAAAAAAACACAGATATTGCCTCTTTACCGGTAAAATTAAAACAATTTAAAGCCTTAAAATTAAGATCTTGAATTAGTTTTGAGTTAAATCTTGTGACTGGTTCCAGTTTAAAGCATTTTTAAAAAAAAAAGATTTTCAAATGTAAATGTAGAGCAACTACATCACGAGTCAAATTTAAGAATAAGGAGTCAAAGCTTATTATTTGATAGGTGGGTAAGCAAATGACTCATTTACCCACACAAGATGTCGAAAATGTATTTACTCAAAACACCTATGGTCTGAATAAGCTTTAAATAAATGTTTATTTTAAATGATGTGTACATATTGAAAATCCTTCACAAAATAAACAGGGTTCCTGCAGATCCTTTAAAAAGTCTTAAAAGGCATTAAATTCATAAAAAGGCCTTAATTAGCCTTAAAATGTCTTAATCTTTCAGAAGTCAAAATAGGATGGTTGTAATTCATCTCAAATGTTAAAATAATTGGTAAAAATTATTTTTTAATATTCACATGCAGACATTGACATCACTTCCTGTTATTTCACATTCAAATCTGAGCAACGTGAAATTTGTTTTGTTTTATGTTAATGTTGTCTTTCCAAAAATGCATTCGCTTTTCTTACAAAACCTTAATGTCACAGACACTTTAAGGTTTCTTCTACAGCAAAGTGTGGTTAAAACCTCACTTTGGCTCTTAAAACTCCAAATTTTGGGTCGTTGGAGGATTTCCTGAAATTAAATTAAACTGACTGCTAAGAATGTTTCTGCTATATTTAGATATGGATAAAAACAATTGGTTTATTTGCAATATTTGAATACTTCAACCAAAAATACTTCGATTCATGAGTTTCTGCCAGTTTTTTTTTTTTGTCATTTGTGTTTATTATGAAATTGGTCTTAAATTTAATTTCACTTGGCATTAAAAAGTCTTAAAATTAACTTGCTTTAAACTGTAGGAAACCTGATTTAAACACAATGGCAAAAACAAAAATAGGCTGAAGCCAAAATGTTGAGCAGAAAAAAACAGCAAAACATAAATTTAACCTTAATTTGAGCATTGAATTAATTTATATTATAATATGGGTAGCCTATAAATGCTAATGTTAGCTAATGCTAATGGGTTTTATTATTGGAGCGTTTTTTTATGTTTTCATGTTAAAATGTCTCTGCTCATGTTGGTTTCTGTCGTGTCTTCCTCCACAGAACGGCCCGTTACCGCTGAAGTACCGGGTCCGACCCAACTGCAAGAAGATGAAGGTGACGCACGCGCAGCAGGAGGGCCAGAACAGCACGAGCCGATGCGGCCCCGAGAGCGACTCGGCCAGCGACAAGGCGGGGAGTCCCGCCGGGGCCCCGTCCACCTCCTCCTCTCTGCCGAGCCCCGGGACGCCGGCCCGGTCCCCGCACCCCCAGCCGCCCCACGGGCCCGGCAACGTGAACGGGACGGCGGCGGCGGCGGCGGCGGCGGCCACAGCTTCAACCCCTAACCGGCCCTTTAGTCAGTTCGTCGGCGGCGGCGGAGGTAAACCGCCCCGGAAGGTCTCTCTGAACGGCTCGTCGACGTCCTCGGGATGACGCCGAGCAGCTCCCGCTCAGCCGTAACGCTGTTTTCATGCCAACGTAGTCCCATTGTGTAGTCCTCTTCCCTTTCTCTCCATTTGTTGTTATTAATATCATGACGTTATTTGTACGTTTGAACGTAGCGGAAACAGAGACCTTTCACAATAAAAGGAACCCGGAAGTGGCGGAGTTTCGATTTTGAAAGGAGCCGTCGGTGAAGACAAAAGAAGCATTTATCCTTTTTTTTTCCTTTAAAGCTACATCTTTATTTTAAAGAAGTGACTGAGGTGATTTTATTTTCCGATGCAAAGTGTGTTACTCATGATGACGTCATGTGTTTTGGGATATTTTTTTAAAGCACAGTTAAAAACATGCATGCTAACTGGGAGACTCGTGTGTTCTGGGGATAAAAAAAAAAACCTCTTTTTGACAAAACGTTTCCGTGTTCAACCCATCAGGAGTTTGTTTAGCGCTGTTAAAATCCTCTGAGGTGAAATAAAAAAAAGCCTTTTACTGAATGAAAAGATGTAGCTGCAGTTGAACCGGATTTTTCATCCTCTGCYTGTAAATAAAAACAAAATGCATATTTAATCAGACATGTTTTTTTTTCTTCTTTCTTTCCAAGGGAAGGACTTGAGCTTCGTTTCAGAACAGATGTATTGATGTCTCTGTTTTCTGTCTTTGTATCGCTCGATTGTATGAACAACTTTCTGTATTGTTACTGTTGCACAGTATAAAACATCTAAATAAAACATTTTACACTTATGGAGAAAACTGCTTTGTTTTTGCTGCTTTTTAAGAAGCATTATCTGGTGTTTTTGCATGAACTAAACCCGAACAAAACACTTTAAAGTTGGCAGACGGTGCAAAGCGTTAGACGTCAACAAAATATTTAAATTAATTTCACTATTATAAGTAATTTTATAAGATTCCACCCCCAGATTATTTGTTTGGCATGACTTCTACTACCATGTCAAATTAAAGCTCAGTAAATAACTGATTGAATTAGCTACATCAGTTTTTGTGTTTTTTGAGATCCCTTAGCTGTGGAGGCCATTTTAAATTAGATTAGCTCTGAAAGTTAATCAGCTGTAAAGAAACAAACAGGGGTTATTTTCCCGAAGGTTTCATTAAAAACCGTCCATGCATTCATGAGATATTCTGCAAACAGACAAACAAACACAACTCATTAATGGCAACATTTTAAACAAAGATCCATTTTAATGTGAGAGCGCTCAGATTATGTGTTAGAGATCAGTCTCAGTCTATACCAAAATAAAATTTAATTTAAAATCTGCAGAACTGACCGACTTTTAGACATGTTTGTGTTTTTTAAGTTTGCCTGTCTGTGGAAGTCCCGTTGAGTCGGGTTGACTCCGAACGTTGATCAGTTGTTGATGTAAATCCTGTAATTCATCCCTGCGATTTTAATTTAAATCCGTCCAGTGGTTCATGAGKTATTTTGCTAACAGACACGTCCTCCCCGCGCCTTTCAGCGGCGGGCGAGGAAAAGAGCGCAACGAGGTTAATGAGGCGCGTTATTAAAACATAGTAAAAAATAAATACAAACATCTGCTT
The DNA here is from genome assembly GCF_001266775.1 of Austrofundulus limnaeus. Taxonomy (NCBI): domain Eukaryota; kingdom Metazoa; phylum Chordata; class Actinopteri; order Cyprinodontiformes; family Rivulidae; genus Austrofundulus; species Austrofundulus limnaeus. The sequence continues at coordinate 18,291 of NW_013954505.1, read as the reverse complement.
TAACACCAAATAAAACTTTCTTTACTCATGAAGCTTTTTCACTGGGAAGCAGAAATTACACACACACACACACACACAAAAAAATGAAAATCCCACCTTGTGTTTATTAATAAATTCCTTATTTAAACTGGACCAACAGACCATGTTGTGCTTCATGGATTTATTATGGCTGTGTCACTTTTCTGTCCAAAAAGGTTAAAAAGTAAAAACAAAACAAAACAAAAAAAACAGATTCATGTGAATTAATTAATCACACAGATGATCAGGAGTTTATCGTTTTAAAGAAAAATAAAACAGGTTTGAACATGAAGTCAGGATTGAGAAACAACTAAATAGTTTTTTTTAACTAAAATATTAGTTCACTGGTTATTTATTTAACAAAAAAGACTTGTGATRAGAGTCACAATAAAAACCTTTAAGATCATTTAATAAAAGAAATCAGAACTTTCTAATTTAGGGGTTTTAGTTTATCTGAGCCGGAATAACTCATTTGTTTTTGTCATTTTTTGTATAAACACACAATATATTATA
>NW_013954505.1:15235-16760 GCF_001266775.1 Austrofundulus limnaeus | reverse complement strand
GTGTGGGAGGAGCTCGCCTCCCTCCCTCAAAGCTAAAAGTGGTATAACACTGCGCAGCGAGCCACAATGTGTGTCAGAGGACCGTGTGCGCTCCAGAAGCAGATGACCGCTCCGAAATCTGCTGTCTGCTGTTTTTATTCCTAACTGGAGAGAGAATTGGCTCAGAGGTCATCATTCCCAGTCAGGACGAGGTGAGCATCTCAACGCGCTGCTTCTCTCTCACCCTTCAGATAAAACATTTGCATTTATTTGTTAATTATTTTTATTGTGTTTTGTTTTTATTTTAATGCGTTAGAAGGAGAGGGAAAAAAAGCGGCTCGTTGTTTTTGATCCGTCTGTGCGTCATGGTCACATTTTACGCACAAGCTCCTGAGAGATTTGTTTGTGTATATGTGTGTGTGTGTGTGTGTGGGGGGGGGGTGTTTAAACCCCACAAAGGAAGGAGTTTGGGATTTAATGTGGCTGTGTGTGGGCTTGGACGCGCAGTTTTGGAGGTGTGGGGAGGACGTGAGAGTAACGTGTCCGTGTCTCCGCAGGATCTTCCACTGCGGGGTAGAATGCCGGCGATCATCAGTAAAAACTCCGATTTGGAGTTTGACTCCTTGCAGCCGTGTTTCTATCCGGACGAGGACGATTTCTACTTCTGCTGTCCCGACTCTGCGCCCCCGGGGGAGGACATCTGGAAGAAATTCGAGCTGCTGCCCACCCCGCCCCTTTCTCCGAGCCGCGCGACGCAGCCAGGAGAGCCGGCCGCCGCCTCCCCGGACGCGGACCCCCTGGGCTTCGGCCTGGGAGACCCACTGGACTGGGCTTCCGAGCTGCTCTTCCTGCCCGAGGACGACATATGGGGCGCGTCGGACGACGGGAACCTGTTCGGCTCCGCTTTGGATACAAACCCGGACAGCATCATCATCCAGGACTGCATGTGGAGCGGCTTCTCCGCCCGGGAGAAGCTGGAGCGCGCGGTGACGGAGAAACTCGGCAAGGCTATTTCCACGAGCGCGGCGGCGGCGGCGGCGGCGGTGGTGGCGAGGAGCGTCAAGGCGCCGGAGGTGGTGAGCCGCAGCTCGGTGTCGGAGTGCGTGGACCCCGCGGTGGTCTTCCCCTTCCCCGTGAACAAGAAAAGCGGCACCAGGGACGCAGCCGGGACCCCCAACACGTCCAGCAGTCACGACAGCGCAGTCAGTGACTCAGGTGAGAATCCACTTCTTTCCTCTCCTGAACCCTCATCTGCTGCTCCTAAAGCTGCGCAGCCAATCTAATCAGAGGCTTGTTCATATGACTGGTCCCAGAATCGGATTACACCCACCCCCCACCACACACACATACACACGCGTGCGCACACACACACAGTTGTGGGTTTATCTAATCAGCAGGCTCTTCATCCGGCAGATGGCAGTAAAATGGGGGAATTGTCCGCCTTACTGAACTCAGCTGGCATCCAAGGCAAACAACAACAACACAGAAAGAAACTCACAACACACCAGGTTGTAGAGAGGGGTGTGTGTGTGTGTGTGTGTGTGTG
>NW_013954505.1:10503-14131 GCF_001266775.1 Austrofundulus limnaeus | reverse complement strand
GGTGTTGTGTTTGTTTTTAGCCTTTAGCTGGTGTTGCGCTTGTTTTAGCCTTTAGCTGGTGTTGCGCTTGTTTTAGCCTTTAGCTACAGGCTGAGTCTTTTCTACCTTCTCTTCTCTGTCAACGCTCTCTGGTTTCATTTAAAAGAGTCGATCATCAGATATTGTCCAAGATTAACCTTCAGGGTGGATATAGCTCGCTAGCAGCCTCGCACCGAGGACCTATCCACGTCATCATTTACCCAGAATGCTTTGCGTGTAAATAAAATGGCTCCATTCGTGTAATATATTTTTAAACTTTTGGTTTAAAAATTTTATACATGCTACAGTATTTTTACAGCCTTAATTTTACAGTTAAAATATATGTTTATCATATAAAGTCTAATGTTACAACTAATCGGGGATCCCTGTAAGGGAGGACGTCTAAAAAAAGGGGGGATAAATCCAGCCTGTGTGCTCAGAGAGAATAAACATGCCAACGCCTGCAGAGTAGATTAGTTTAAAGTGACTGACACATACCTGTCCGCTCACCTACAGGAGGCGGGGACAATATTTGACATGTCGCACTGATTGGGTCGCTTTGTTTTCACAGAGGACGACGACGACGACGAAGAGGAAGATGAGGATGATGAGGAAGAGGAGGAGGAAGAGGAGGAGGAGGAGGAAGAGGAGGAGGAAGAGGAGGAGGAAGAGATCGATGTGGTGACGGTAGAGAAAAGGCGCAAAGCGTTCCCCCTGTCCTCCGGTGCCCTCTCCGTACATCCGAAGAGCCAAGAGGCGAAAGGAAGCGTGTCGGGGTCCGGAGCGACGAGCCGGTTTCTCCGCGGTCCTCAGGAGCTCATCTTGAAGAGGAGCTCGGTCCACCAGCAGCAACACAACTACGCGGCGCCCTCGCCGTACGCCTCCGACGACGACCCCATCCCGCCGCCGAAGAAGCAGAAGGCGTCCGACGCGCCGCGCCCTCCCGCCAGATCCGCCTCCTCCTCGTCCTGCYGCTCGGCGGCGGCGGCGCGCGGCAAGCGCAGCACCGGCGGCGACTGCAGCCCGCGCGGCGGCTCCGACTCGGAGGACAGCGAGCGCCGGCGCAACCACAACATCCTGGAGCGGCAGCGGCGCAACGACCTGCGCTCCAGCTTCCTGACGCTGCGCGACCACGTGCCCGAGCTGGCGCACAACGAGAAGGCGGCCAAGGTGCTGATCCTGAAGAAGGCCACGGAGTACGTGAGCTCGCTGGAGAGCGAGGAGATGCGGCTGCAGCAGGAGAAGGAGCGGCTGCAGGTGCGCCGGCAGCAGCTGATGCGCAGGCTGGAGCAGGCTAGGACTCGCTAACGGGCGACRGCTACGAACAGAAACTTCACACATGCCCCGGATGACCCCCCCCCCGCCGACCTGAAATCCTCTGCCTCGACTCGCCCCGAGACTCAGGCAGCTGCACACGCAGGTCTATGCACTTCAGCACGGGCACATGGGCCCGAGTAACTGTCGTACGTGTGCAGGGGCTTCACACCTGGAGGCGAGGAGGACAGTTTTAGGGGGCGGAGGAGGAGGAGGTTGCTGGAGAGATGCTCGGACTTTCACTGCCGCCACTTTTTTTGCACATTTGTTGACGTTAAGAATGTTTAGGGTTTTACTTTTTCAATCCAGTCACAATTGAGGAAAAAGAGAAAAGAACGAGGAGGGAGACGGGGGACTTTTTTTTTGTTTTGTTTTTTTAGTCTTCACTTCCTCTGGTTTTGTATCATTTCTATTTTCTTTTTGTTTTGAGCTCACTGTGACACCAGCCTGGAATCACGTGGTTCCACACAGGGACGGGTGTTCGAGGGCACTTTGCTTCAGCGTTCACGTGCAGTGAACGTAGCAGTGCACACTTTGCCTTCACCACTGCAAAACCGACAAAAAAAATAAATAAAGAAATAAAGACTGACGACTGAGGCGCTATGGGTCATGTAAACAAAGCCACTACAGGTTCACTTTCCTCTCACACTTGTGCTCAAACCAAGTCAGTGGATGTATAATTGTGCACCTTGCTGGGCGACACTTTTGTATATAACAATAGTGTACAGACAAAATACACTCAGATCTGCCTTGTTTTTTATAACTTTGTCATTTTTTATATACAAGTCAGGAAGCTGCCAACTGGAAGTTTATATACGTTTGTTTTTTTCTTAAAAAGTACTGTAAGGCCTCAGTTTATGAGCGTCGTAATACTTTGTAATATAACAGCATATTGTTTTATCTTCTTTCTCTTTTTGTACCATATTACTAATTCCACACCCTTTTTTTGCTTTTAGTGTGAACTTTATACATACTAAATTTAATACTTATATTTTCGTATGAAAATGAGTTTTCAGTAGATATCACTTTATCTCATCAGTTTTCTTCTCTATCTCGAATAAATTGTTTTTGTACAGCAAGATGTGTTTTATCCTCATGTACCTGGACTGTTTTTTTTTTTTTCCATTTTCTCTTTTGTTTATATTTTATCGGGTGCATAGAACTGGGTAAACTGATATAAGATGTTTGTTTCTTTCATTTTCTTTTTTTTTAAATGTACATTTAGTGCTGCAACTCATAGCACTTTGAAATACCTCATTTTGGAAAATAAATAGACACGAAATCAATGTTTTTTTTGTGTTTTGTTGCCAAAAAAAACCCAACAAAATCAAAGGGTATCACCTTTAAACCTCTTCTATCCTGTTTGCTTCCGTATTTCTGTTTGTTTTGCTCCTTTCGAAGACCCATCCTGACAAAGAATCTTGTGAATCCTCTCCGTCTCAGCACCCCCCCGGCCTCTCACACCCACACACATTCGAGTGCACAGGCGCACACATTTTCCACATCCCTCCGTTTCCCTCTCAAACCAACACGGCTCTTCCCGCATTGTTCGGGCCGTCGCCTTGGAAACTGGAGCAGCTGCTGAGTGGCGGACACGAGAGTGGGTCTTTTATTTGTGTGTTAGTCGTCGGTGTATTCCTGCCTGTGTGTGTTAGTGTGTGTGTGTGTGTGTGTGTGTGTGTGTGCGGTTATGAATGCAAATGTCCCTCTGTGTGTCTACCTTTTGTGGCGGTCTGTGTGTGGCCCGGGTGCCTGATATCTCCGGCGTTGCGCGCTGCCTGCCACGACGCCGGGACAAGGCTGGATACTGTTTACCAACATGGGCCACATGGCTCTGACCTCCTCCCCCTCCTCCTCCTCCCCTGACCTCCCTTCTCTCCTCCACCCCTCTGTGACTTCAGCGCTGGGCCTCAAGCCCAAATATGCGCCTTTCAGGAGCCTGGCAAGGCCGCTCTCTGGACATGGCTGAAAGAGAAATCTGTTGCTGTGGTCTGAGCAGCATTCAGGGTGTTCAGACAGAGGCAGAGACGTGGGGATGAGGAGGCAGAAGGTAAACAGCCGATCAATAATCCTCCCTTTTTTTAGGGGAAAAACTGTATTTTCCATTTTGTGACACTTTATAATAACTACAGCTTATTTAGCCTCACTTAATCATTAATAAATGGTTAATTACCTTTGTAAACATAATTAATAACAGATGAATCAGACTTAAAGGGATCCCCTATTAGTTGTAATACTAAACTTTATTTGATAAACATGTATTTTAACTGTAAAATAAAGACTGTAAAAATACTGT
>NW_013954505.1:0-9503 GCF_001266775.1 Austrofundulus limnaeus | reverse complement strand
TTATAACATCTGGCCCCCTTTTTTTCTAAAATAAAATAATAAAATAATACAGGCGTTTTTCGGTCTCAAAGTTTGAAACAAAAACAGCATTGGGTGCGTTCAGTCCGTCAACTCAGAAAGATTAATCAGCTCCAAATGTAAACTTGGTGATTTTTTTTCTCTGAGTTTCTTTCAAATCTGCTCTCAGACGTTCATGGTGGATGTTAATAACCTGTTTGGTTTCTGTCTCTTCTGTCTGCCCTCAGCTGGAGGACGAGCTGCTCGCTCTGCAGAAGAAGCTGAAGGGAACGGAGGATGAACTGGATAAGTTCTCCGAGGCCCTCAAGGACGCTCAGGAGAAACTGGAACTGTCGGAGAAGAAGGCCACAGATGTGAGTTAACCACAGTGGAGAGAGCGTCTGAAAGGCATTACTCGCTTATTCACGCTGCCACCGCAACCTTTTAGTTTCTCTCCTACGCAGCAGCAATATCTGCTCCTGCTCCTGCAGCTGGACTGAAATGAATATTCACAGGAGTAACAGTCGAAATAATATCTCGACCAGAACTGAATCTGCTCTTTAAAGTCTGTTTGGTTAGTGTGACAAAAAAAAAGCTAACACATTTTGTTACTTAACAATACTTTTTGTAACAAAATCAGATAATACGGTCAATTAATGCCACGAGAATCTAAAGCTCCTTCTTTTGTTCTATTCAGCTCTTTTGTTGACCCAGAAAAGCCCAAATTAGTCATCAAATGGCTGCTGGAGGTTTTATCTCCTAACCCAGACAGGGATGAGGAACAGTAAGTTACTGTTGCTCACTGAGCGCCGTAACCAAACTATTTCTTAGGCACAGACAAAACTTGGCCAGCCTTTAGCCCACCAGGAATCCCAGGAATGCAGCTTGAGCAAACAGAGAACCCCATACTGCAGCGACTAATGAAATCAATGCTTTGGCCTTTTTTGGGGTGGAGATATTATAGCGTCTGCTGCGTGGCTTCACACCGCACACAATGGGTAAAGGTAACTAGTCTTTAAAGACATTTATGTTGTGCATTTACTCAAATATTGCTTCCTGGGGAAACACAGTCAGTTGACTCATGATAAGACCTGATAAGGTGTAATATATGTAAAAGCAAACACTAAAGAGCTATTGGCTGAAAACCTGGCCTGTCGTAGTTGATCGAATAAAAAATGAAGCATTACATTTTTTCCTTTATTTCTCAAAAACATGAAGTTCAGATTATCTTTATCTGCTTCAGACACTTCAAGTTATTTAAACCTGACACTTCATTGTTTGTTCTCTAGGTAACCAGAAGCAGGTGAGAAGATTTTAAAGGGTAAATTAATCAAGGTGAAAGTCTGTGAGGTTAATGGGGTTAACAGATGACATCAGGTGTTTTATTTTCTGGCTGAGCCACTTTTTCTTTCTCTCCTGTTGTTGAGGGGAGCTGATGCATGAAAGGTCAGAAAGAGGGAATAAATTCAGGATTTTCTTTTGAAGAAAAGAGAAGGAGGAGGAGGCAGAAGGGGGCGCTGAAGGAATGTTTTGCGACCCTTATTGCTGCGGGTCATGTCTCCAAACAAATCAATTTACATTCCAAGCCCGTGTGCAGGTCAACAACCCTTACTGGATGGGATTCTTGCAGCCCCACCCAATCGCCTGACTTTTACTAAAATCTTAAGCATAATAGCTGAGGCTTTGTTGCATAGTGTTCCTCCTTCTGTAACTTGGACAGTTTTTCCACTTTGTTGCAATCAGATCTGATCAGACATGACTCGTGTTACATAAGTTACTCATACTGGGCTACACTTCCGGTCTGAGCAGGAAAAAAGGCAGCATGTGCAACATCTTCCCATATAAGTCCAGCAGGCTTCCTCTCATAAACAGATCAAACTCATGGGTTATGTTGATTACTCAATTGTGGGGTCAAAGATGTTGGGTTAGTTTTACCAAACACTGGGTCAACAGGTTTGGCCAAGGGTTGGAGATTAGGGATGCAAACTCTGAGAAACTGACAGAAGAGAGCAGGTTTGGCACGTTTTCATTAGCTCAAGCCACAAATTCAACTACTCTGCCCACAAAAACATTTTGTGGACTGAGGAGCAGAACAAATGGGGCACTATTTAAAAGGAAACAAACAAAGAAATAATAATTGTCTTATTTTGTACTAAATATATTTAAGTTATATAACACCATAGGAGGGATGTCATTAATGAAAACTAGATACCGCATAGCGTTAACATAATGACCCCCGCACACACAAATGCACCAGAACTCAGAAGTCTTTATTCCTAATAAATGCCATGCTAGTAGGTGCATCCCAAAATTGTAGAGGCTTGGCAAGGGGGCTTTTTTTTTGGGGGGGGGGGGGCAATTGGTTGACCTGATGGATAGCTCCTCATCAGAGCTAAACAACCAAAGAAAATCTGAAGCTCCTATGTTGAACAGTTTCTGAGTTATAAGCATTTTTGCATGTCCACACACCCCCTCTTTGGAAGGAGCCCCCTCCTCAAATATGGGGTCTATTGTAAAACTGTTGGCTGGCGCAGTGTAGGTCAGACTCATCTACAGTCCTACCAAATTTCATGTTGATTGGTGCAGCCATTTTTGTGCTACGGTCGACCAAAATCACTGAAAAAAATAAAAATAAAACATTAACCCATATGAAAACAAAATGACTCCCAATTTCGCTTCGCATGCATAATTAACAACTTGGAACATTTATTAGTCATTTTTGTTATTTTAATCTTTTAGGTAATGCTTTACACCTTTTAGCTAAAGCTTTTTGCTACATTTAACATTTTGCTAGCAATTTGCAACATTTTGATTCTTTTTAGTTGCTGTTTTCTAATAAAGAAAGGTAACTTGTAAAAATATATTTAACCAAACCCTCATGAGGGGACTGGATGGAAGTCACCCGCAGGCCCGATGTGGCCTGCAGGCCGCCAGTTTCCCATCCCTGCGCTAAACTGTTTGTTATCCAAAAATAACAATAGTTGGTGCTGGCTAAGTGAGGCTAAGTTTGCCAGCTAACTAGCACTAACACATAATAATCTAATAACCCAAACTTTGTTTTTGTTTTTCTTTGCAACTCAATTTACTAACTCTAATTTAAGAAATTATAACTCAATTTTTGGGGTAGAAAACTTAAACCAGTGCACGCTAGGTAAAAACTACCCAGGGTTACAAATTGAGTTTGTTTTTTAACCCAGCAGTTTTCAGTGTGTGTGATATGACGCACTTTCCTTTGTGTGGAGGGGGAAAAATGAGTTCCTTCCCCTCCTGAATGTTGTGATGTCACCTCACACAGGCGTCTTCACAGGATTGGAGGATCTCGTCATAAATTTCCTGAAAACTCCCAGCCCTTTTTTTTTTTTTTTTTTTTTTTTTTTTGCCCCAACCCATCCCATCCCAGCCCTGCACGTCCCTGATTTCCTGCCAGAGGAAAAGGAAGAGGGGAGAGAAAAGAAAAAAACTTTTTTTGTCAGAGCTTGAAAGTTCAGCGCAAATTACCTTCTACCCGATCCTTTTAGACTCTTTTAAGTTCTTCTTCTTTTATTAATTTATTACCGGGTTTGTATAAACGAAATAATCGCAGTCATGGAGATGGTGAAGAAGAAGATCCAAACTCTGCAGCAGCAAGTTGATGAGGCTGAAGAACGCGCACTGGAGATACAAAGAGAGCTGGATACAGAACGGGAACAGCGCGAAAAAGTGAGATTATTCATACTTCCGTCCAGTTTAAACCACATCTTGTTACTGAGGACTAAATACTCTACCTTTTAAAACACATTTACTGCTTAAAACGCGCACATTAAGGCTTTAAAGCAGCTTTAACCGGTCACATATGCATATTTGTTCCTTTTTATCTGCTTTTTATTGATTAGTTATCCATTTAAGTTGTTCGGATGACTTTTCTTCAGTTAGTTATCTAACTTCAACCCGCCCCAAACCCACCGCAACACTCTGAAAAGCCTCCTTGGGGATTTTAAAGTGCCCAAATATACTTTAAATGCACGTTTAGGACTTTGTAATACTTTGATTTATTATCGGCTGCCGCCAGAGGCAAAGGCGGAGTGATAATGTTTATGCCACTCTCTGGGTGTGTGTTTGTTTGCGCTGTTAGCAAAATATTTCACGAACTATTGGGTGGATTTGAATGAAACTCTCAGAAAGTGGTCACAGGATGTACAACTAGAGCTGATTAACTTTTAGAGGAAATCCCATTCAATATGGCCGCCACAGCTAAGCAACTTTACCAAGCACATAAAAGGCCACAACTCGGTCAAATTTGTAGATGTTGAGCTCAAGTTTGGTGTGTTAGTAGCTGAGAGTCATCCCCAACACTTACTCTGAGCTCTACTCATTAGGCAAGATATTTATTGTAAAACTTGCGTTTTAAACATCTCCATCAAGCTTGTTTGTCTGTTAGCAAAATATCTCATGAATCACTGGACCAATTCTGATGAAACTCTCAGGAAGCAGTCACTGGACACACATCTACTTCCAATTCAAGATGGCAGCTACAGCTCATCAACATTAACCAATAAAAAATGGCTAGAACTCAGCCATTTTTAAAGAGATTGTGCTCAAACTTGGTGTGGTCATATGAGAGTCATCCTCAACACATATTCTGAGCATTAACCCATCTTGTGAGATATGGCTGTGACGGCCATCTTGAATAAAAACTCTGTAACGGAAATGAGGAGGCGATATGCAATCTGTTAAATTTCCTTAGCGCCATTTTCAAACATCCAAAGGTCTCTGTTTCACTTTGAGTCATTTATACCTTTTTTAACACAAAGCCTGTCTGAACTGAACGTCTCCTCCTCCTCTTGAGCACACAGGAAGAAGAGGACAGACATGGTTATCTGAGATATCAGGCCTTCAGGAAACAGGAGCCAGCTGTGACATTTCAGAGTTTTCAGGGTTAAATTGTCTCTCCACTTTTCTCCCGCCGTCAGCATGTTTTCAAAGTGTCTGCTCAGGCTGCAAAGTCCACGGCTTGTTACAGCTGCTAAAGGTGAAACGAACCGGCTGCTCCCTGGAGAAAAAAAAGAAAAACAGAGATGATTCACAATCAGTCGGGGACGTTTCAGTCGATCTTCAGTTTGCTCTTGGGCAACACTGAATCATGTCGCCTCTGAGTTTGCTTCTCAGTGGGAAAACTCTTCAAACCAAATCCATTTTTGCTGTAATGCTTACAATGAAGGTTGGAATCGGGGCGGATCAGACCGCTTGACTGCAAGTCGGGGCAAATCAGACTCAGGGTTTGAACATTGGCTTCAGATGAACATGACTTCAGATCTGGAATTTGATCAAAAGTTGCACAAATAAGGTGCACATTACTTCCTGAGTCCAGGACTGGGAGCAAACACTCCTTATGTTTTTGTACTAAATGCATAACAACACTGTGTGCCTTTCTTGTAAATTAGATTAATGTTTTTTGTTCATTATTGTTAACATTTTGCTACCAGTAAAACTATGAGAGGCATAATATTAAAAAAAATATTAGGATTGCATGAATGTGTGCGTTATTAATGTCACAAAAGGCTATTTACACTACAGTAAATCTTAGGCTGTTAAAAACACAACAGCATATTTACCAAACCAGTGGAGTCTCAAAGGTCCTGATGCCCACACCTGTTTTAGAGGGAGTTTGTTGGGATGCTAAAGTGATTAGAACGTTATGGTTACTATAATTATAGGAAATGGGGTTTTATTGCAGCTGATATAAACTTGTCATCGCAATAACATCTCATGTTTACTAATTTTGCGCAGCTTCTCTCTGCAGTGACACTCTCTACCTCCTCCTGGAGGATCTCACGGTGTTCCCAGACCAGTGAGAATACATAATCCCTCCAATCAGTCGAAAGTTCATAGAAACCCTGCAGAGGAATGCACTCCCAAGATGTATTCTAATCAAATACTCAAACCACTTCAGCTGATCAACCGGAGCAGCGGCTCTGCTTAGATCCCCCTGGATGATGCCTGTCCACACCCTGTGACTAGCCTGGCCCCCCCTCTACGAAACAAGCTCATTTTAGGTGACGTATCCACTTGCTGGCGAGCAGACTGCTGGTCAAAACCCTGCAGAGAACCCTGGCTACAAACCCAGAAAAGCTACAGGGAGCCACCCCCTGTGGAGAGAGCTGTCAAGGCTGGGTGTGATGCAAGCCATGTGGCAGGCGAGGGCGAGGCCCTGGGCGTGCTCATTCCTGACTACTCCTGTACTTAAAGGTCTTGCAGGGTAGTGTTTTGAAACATAAACGTTTTGAATTTTTTAAATTTTGCTTACCAAATTACCTCCTAAAATGGAGTTTTTCACCCATCTGAGCTATGCTGAAACACATCATCCTGTATTTGAAGTGAAATCCTTTCGGTTTAACAGCCTCCTCTTTCCTGGCTGACCCTTGACCCCCCCTCTCTGTCGCTTTCCCTTTGTGTGGCTGCAGGCCGAGGGCGAGGTGGCGTCTCTGAACCGGCGCATCCAGCTGGTGGAGGAGGAACTGGACCGAGCTCAGGAGAGACTGGCCACAGCCCTGCAGAAACTGGAGGAGGCTGAGAAGGCAGCAGATGAAAGTGAAAGGTGACATCCAGAGGCGTTTTATGTATTAAATGTTTCCACTGAAAGCTAGGTCGACTTAAAAGTACCGCAGGTTTTTATTGCTTCAGTAGGCCGAGGCAGCTGAACTGAATCTGTGCGTCTTTCTCGTCTTCAGGGGCATGAAGGTCATCGAGAACAGAGCCATGAAAGACGAGGAGAAGATGGAGATTCAGGAGCTGCAGCTGAAAGAGGCCAAACACATTGCCGAGGAGGCCGACCGCAAATACGAGGAGGTACGGACGCAGAGATCAGCGGCTCTGCTGAACATCTCTGGCGTCGCTTGTTCTGCTTCTGCCCGGCTGTAACTCTTTCTGATGACAGGTTGCTCGCAAGCTGGTGATCCTCGAGGGGGACCTGGAGAGGGCGGAGGAGAGGGCGGAAATCGCTGAATCGTAAGGCGCCGTCACGACGAACCAGTCAAATGGCCGGCAGGTTTTGTTCAGCCGTTAGTAATTCTCTCTCCGTTTCCTGCAGGAAGTGTAACGACCTGGAGGAAGAGCTCAAAAACGTCACCAACAACCTGAAGTCTCTAGAGGCTCAGTCTGACAAGGTGAAGCTCCTCCCAGCTATCAACCTATAACCACTAAAGACAGTTTAACTGATATTTAATGGTAGTAAAATAATTGACCTATTCGTTTTTTTAGTACTCTGTGAAAGAAGACAAGTACGAAGAGGAGATCAAAGTCCTGAATGACAGGCTTAAGGAGGTAAATTTGCTTTTCTTTGATCCACCTGTGATCATATGGTCTGCGTCTGGATGATAAACAAGTTTTTTGTTTTACAAAGGCGGAAACCCGCGCAGAATTTGCTGAAAGGACAGTGGCAAAGCTCGAGAAGACCATAGATGACTTAGAAGGTACACTTCCTTTCAACTCTTTTTTTTATTTCCAATCCAGTCACGATCTATACTCTCTTCTTTACTGAGCATTTGTTTCAGCTATTATTATTAATATATAATCTTAATTGCACTCCTTTTTCTGTTTCTTTTCCTTGATCTGCTGAACCTCTTCGTCCCGCTTTCCTTCTGACCTGCAGACGAGTTGTACACGCAGAAGCTGAAATACAAGGCTATCAGCGAGGAGCTGGATCACGCCCTCAATGATATGAATACCTTGTGAAGCTTACCTTTGGCTTATTGTGTCTTTACTCTCTGTTTGTTTCGCTCTTAGTAAAACTTCATCTCATCTCGCCGTCCTCTCACTGCTGTTGGCTTATTTTTCCGCTGAACCGAAGCACAATAAAACCATTTTTGCTCTCTTTAACTCTTCTGTTTTCTGTCCACTGTTAAAAGACCAGACTTACTGGTTTATACATGTAGATGCCACAATATTATTATTGGTTTTTTTTTAATTAAAAGGATGTTAGCAATCTTATCTTTAGAAGTGGGGATTTGCAGAACCTGAGTTTGAAGAAACAGAGTTTACTTGCATCTTAAAACTACTCCAATCCAAAATAGATAAATAAATCTTAACAGTTTCATGGTTTTCCTACAGGAAGTGCACCAGGCTTGCAAAAAAAAAAACATTATTCTGTGTAAAGAACCATGAAATGTAATGTAATTGTTTTCAAATTAGCATTCATGAAACCTCTGAGAATCTGGTCAGAATTAAACTCTGTTTCTCCAAACTGAATCTGTTTAAAGAGCCGTCTACAACAGGTAAGATATTTATTTGTTCATAACTCCTGCTTCCAAAAGTCTGAACATTTTCTTTAACGCCTCACTTGTCTTAACGCCTATGAGATGAATTTATTTGTTCTAACAAGTTGTTATATTTTCCATCCGCTGCTCCGTTTTCTCACAGAGAACCTTTCACGAGCGAAAGAAGAAAACGTAGGAATGCACCAAGTCCTGGACCAAACTCTGCAGGAGCTCAACAGCTTGTAAAACATCAAAAAGAACATCCAGTAAAAAAGAGCAACAAACTTTTTTTTTGTTTTGTTTTTTTGTAAAAGAAATTTTCTACATCATGCCATCCATTGTAATTTCACTCCTACCTTTGTTAAACATATGTAGCCCATTTATATATTTATGGTTCTTTTGTTTCTTTTTTTTTTTCTTTTTTTAATGGTTTCGGGTCCAAACAATTTCAGTATTGGTGCTAGAAATTGTGTTTTAGACCGAACTCCGAGCACAAATAAAGCTCATGATCATGTCAAAGTGTTGTCGCTGCTGCGCGTTTGTGTCCTTTCTGTGAGTGTGTCTTGTTCTGCACATTTTTGTTTTTGTGACCTTGAGGCAATTTCAGCACTCAGCTATGAGGTTTAGAAGATAAACAGAAAAAAAAGAGCTTGCATGTGTGAACACGCATTGTGTTTTGTGTAAGAGGTTGAAAATGTTGTTGAAGTTACGTAATCTTAGCTCCCACAAGTAAAATGGCTCTAATTTCTGGATTTTTTTTCTTTGTGACATACACCATTTATCCACAGTTCAAACAAGAAAAGCGTCCAATAACATAAGTCAGCATTTAGCAACTACTTTTTTTCTGCAGCATCACACAGTAGGCCTAATTATACTCACAAAATATATTTCTTAAACAATGACTTTAGAGGTTCTGTTGATGTATATTAACTGTTTTTGGAAACAAGCATTAAAATGTAAACAAGAATTGCACCAGACTTATAAATGGCCTTGATGCTGACCTAAAGCAACCAGAGTTTCAACTGATACCAAATGAGTCTTTGAGGATAAATAACAAGGAGGATAAGACTGACAGGAAGTAGGACAGTGTGTTACATAGACAGCATAATGTCTATGCTACCCTCTGTCATAAAAAAAACAAAAAACAAAAAAACAAATGTGGACTAATGGTCACAAAAGAAAGTATGGAGTTTTGGAAATTTGATGATAATTTCTGTCTCATTGGACAGACCACCTGGAATCTGACATTGAAAAAAAATATATATATATATATAT
>NW_013954504.1:47523-47976 GCF_001266775.1 Austrofundulus limnaeus | reverse complement strand
AACAATAGATTTAAAATTATTCAGTGAGTGCGTGACTGGGAGCTTTTAAGAAACTGTTTAAGATGCTTTTTTAAATATACAATAACTGGAACATTCCCTTATATTTGATGGGAGACTGTTTCAAAAGTGACCTCCTTTGACTGTACTGAAATTACACATTCAGTTCAGAATTGCCCCACTTGTTTTGGACATATGTCCATTTAGGAGTAACTAATGAATAACCTACAGTACATGTAACATATGTGAACTGATGCATAAATTAACTGTAGCATATCTGTAACTTGTGCCTCACTTATCAGCAGCAAGTTGTCATAAAATGAAAATTTGTGGCAGGTACAAAATATTGGCTGGCTATCATAGATCATTGTGGTAGAAGCATAATCAAAAATTACACTTAATTTGTACAACTTACATCTGCGTATTTGACAAAAAAATACATATGCTGGCACAAGT
>NW_013954504.1:45917-46523 GCF_001266775.1 Austrofundulus limnaeus | reverse complement strand
TATATATATATATATTTAATGGCAGGTTGAAGTAGTGAATCCTGATGATAGCCCAGCTGAAGGTATCCCAGTGGTGGTCAATCCTGGTGGTGTGATTGGCTTTACAGCACCCAATGGCATGGCGAGACTTACCATCAATACACAAGCGACGGATGCCAGATTGCAAATCAATGTGAGCAGACAGGATAATCCAAACATAAACAATACAATGAANGTTCATTTTCCCATCACAGGAAGTGAAATGGTGGAGGCGGAGTTAAGAGGCATCCAGATCGTCACATCCCCCTATAGAATAACTTTCAAAAAAACTCCCAAATATTTCAAACAAGGAATGTCCTTTGATGTTGCGGTAAATATCTAAAGTTGTTTATTTTCTTCATGTCATCAAAGTGAAGCTATGTTTTAACTATTTGTGGTTAACAGCAGTTAGTTTTTTGCAGCATGTAGAATTGTTTTTATAAGTAATCATCAAAAACTCACAACTAAAGAAATAAACACACATAAACACGGAGACTATTACAATATACTGTATTACAGGTTGGATATTATTTGTTAACAAGCTTTACACAAAATCTCATTTAAAAAAATCTGAAATTTCTCTTAAGA
>NW_013954504.1:39792-40113 GCF_001266775.1 Austrofundulus limnaeus | reverse complement strand
ATTGTGAGATGTGAATTTGAGGGTCGTATACAGTGCTTCCAGATTGCTCTTAAGGAGCTGACTGTGGCATCAAGTGGACAAAACATATTTAATCTGGTTGATGAAACCTTAAAGGAACTAAACATTCCTTGGACGAACGTGCTTTCTTTCTGTTCTGACCATGCCAATGTGATGGCTGCCATGGATCAGGGTGTCACTGGTCACATCAATAGGGTGAATCCACATATTTATATACAGACCAGATATGCAGGTGCACAGGTGCTCACAAT
Organism: Austrofundulus limnaeus; assembly: GCF_001266775.1. Taxonomy (NCBI): domain Eukaryota; kingdom Metazoa; phylum Chordata; class Actinopteri; order Cyprinodontiformes; family Rivulidae; genus Austrofundulus; species Austrofundulus limnaeus. The sequence continues at coordinate 39,844 of NW_013954504.1, read as the reverse complement.
GAACGGTGATGTGCAGATGGTGCTCCGTCGACAGCATAAGCAGGATAAAAAC
>NW_013954504.1:34279-35722 GCF_001266775.1 Austrofundulus limnaeus | reverse complement strand
TAACAGACCAGCAGCTGGCCCTGGACCTTAAGCCTCACAAGGTGCTCAAGCTTGTGTCAACTCGCTGGCTAGGCCTTGGTATCTGCTTGGATCGCTTCATCGACAAATGGCAGGCGATCAAACTTTTCTTGGAGAGTGAAGTCAACAAAAAAGGTGTGAGTTATATAACATGTACTTCTATTGCTAATCAACATTTAACAGTGGAAAATAATGCCTTATGTTATGTCTTGCAGACAAGTCAAAGGTGGTGATGCCCAAGTCAACCTCTGAAAAGCCAACTGCTGCCAAGAGTCCCCACCCCCAGGCCGCCCGTGACAGTGACAGGTAATTAACTAATTAACTAATGTTACCTTAGCAGTTTTGGTAACTAATAGCACATATTTTGTGTGTACATATTCTTTGTATAGTCACTGTTGATATGGATTGTTATTGGGTTGGGAATTTCATTTTTTATAGGAGAAAAAACTACAAAAGGACAGTTCGACCTGTCAAAGTACCTGTTCAATCAAGAGGAACAGTGGAGAAAGAGAAAACTACAGGAAGAGGAGAAAAGTAAAGAGGACGCCAGCAGGAAGAAGAGAAAACTGGAGGAGGACTTCATAAAGTTACTGCCAGCTAAGCTGAGATCTCTCCACACTTTCTTCAATGATGAAGTGTACTGTCTTTTCCTGCAAGCTGTTATTCCCACTTTTGAATCTCCCAACCAGTTCCTCCAGGATGAAAAGCCCTTGATACATGAACTCCACCATGCACTGCTTGACCAGCTTAAAAAACTGATGGTTAGGTTTGTGAAACCTTCTGTGATTGTAGCTGCTGACAGCCTGATGGATGTAGATTACACAAGTAAGGAAAATCAGCTGTCTGACAGCAATCTGGTTGTAGGCAGCAAGACCAGGAATTACATCAAAGAGCATCCCTCTCTCTCTGGCCTTGATGACTTTTACCTTCGGTTGAGATCATTCTTTGAGACCTCTGTGGCCTACATGATAAAGAACTTCAGACTGAAAGACAGTGTGCTTGTCAATGCCACAGTTGTTACCAAGAGCGAGTCAGTGGAGTTTTCACAGTTACAATTCTTCTTGGACCRCTATCCAGTTCTGCTCCAGGTTGCTGGAGGTGACCTAGATGTGGTCCAGGAACAATTCCTACTGTACCAGGTTGAACAAGATGTTATCAGTAAGGACAGAGCAGATGACACTTGGCACACCATCAGTACCCTAAAGGATGGCAACGGTTTGCTGAAGTTTTTAGCTCTGTCCTGTGTCATGATGGGCATTTTGACTATGTTTCATTCTAATGCGTCATGTGAGAGGCTATTCAGTCTGGTCACTAAAAACAAAATAAAGTTCAGACCCACAATGGGAGTCCAGACACTGCACAGCCTTACAATGCAAAAGCAGAAGATGCTTGTCAGTGGTAAGGCTTGCCATCAGTCTGCAACTC
>NW_013954504.1:27396-33179 GCF_001266775.1 Austrofundulus limnaeus | reverse complement strand
ACATTATCAGAAGGTCCAAAAACTTTTTAATGTTATACTAATGATTTAGTTTGGAGAAAAACTTTTTTTAAAAAATATTTACTTGATTATTTTTTTATTTATTAAACTTCACTTCATTATTTCATCCACAACTCCATTTTCTTCACAGTGAGTCAATATCAAGGCAATGAACAGCAGACTAAGTGTTGTTTGGATGGCATGAAGGAAATCCCACTTTCATACACATGTGAGAGGAGAGCAGAATACATTTTGGATGGTCAGGCCTGTGTTGATGCCTTCCTGAAGTGCTGCAATGAAATGGAAAGCCAGACAGATGAGATGAAAGAAGACCATCTCAAATTAGCTCGAAGTAAGAAACAGGAACAAGAAGAAAGTATTTACATTTCATTTTCTCAAAGGAAGTAATGACCTCTGATGTTTTAACATTTTAGGTGAGGATGATGACAGTTACATGGACAGCAATGAAATAGTTTCTCGTACCAACTTTCCTGAAAGTTGGCTGTGGTCAGACATCATTCTTCCAGCTTGTCAACAACCCAACTGGTGAGTCATTTGAAGGTTGTATGAATTTTACAAAAAACTCACAAACACAGCCAAACATGTACACATTTTGGTCAATTGATTTTTTTAAACAATCACCATCTAGACCAGTGGTGCCCAACAACGGCAGATGATTGACGGGTGGACCTTTTAGACTCCTTTACACCAGAAACCTGTCACAAAAACACGGTTTAGATCTACATTTACTTTTACAAATGAAAACGAAGTTTGACACATAAATCAGTGCTTTATCTACAATGAGCTGAAAACATGTCCCACAGTTAATAATCAACTGATAATCTAAGTTTCAGTGCTTTAGTACATGCAGTGCAAAATATCAAAGTGCATGTCAAACAGCAAAACAAATGAACAACAACATTAACATGCCACTAGTGAGAAACATGAAGCTGGTCTTTGGCTTTTATCAGCTTCTCAATTTCAGGCTGCAGCTGAGTCACTGACAGGGTGAGTATGTCCTGTAGGTGTGGGTCCGTCAGAGTTCTCCTGAGTCTGGACTTGTTAAGGTTCAATACACTAAAGGTCTGTTCACAGATGTAAGAGCTCCCAAACAAAGATAACATCATCTGTGCATGTTTCCTAACATTTGGGTACCTTTCTGATGAGATGTGTGTAGAAATCTTTGAGGTTTAATGACATGAATTTATTCTTTAGCTCAGAATCGCACTGAAACTCAATGAGCTCCATCTGAACGTGATCAGGCACTGAGTCCACATTTATGTTGAAGGGCTGGGAAAACAGCTCCATGTCACCTCCACTTTTCCAAAAGTCCTCAAAGCGTAACTCAAACTCCTAGTCCAGGATCCTGAGTAGTGCTGCATGTTCAGGCAGTCTCTCTTTCACCAGTTTCACCTCTTTCAGACTCGGGAAGTGTGCAAGGTTTCCTGAGAAGAAGTTAAGGGCTGCTAAGTCTTCAAACAACAACACAGCATAACAATTGTTGCAACATAAATCTTTTCATTGAARTAATGAGCCTTTTTTAGCTATACACCCTAAACAACTACAYATTTAAACTACACAACAGTGTAAAAGTASAGGTGTACTTGTGCACTTACTAATAACCTATTTCACATAATATCAAACGCCAYAACTTCACCTTTATTATGTGAAGTGCATGCTGCCAACTTTCCTCTCTACTATCACTTAATAATTAAATCATCACCAAAATAATATAAAGATTGAAAACAAACACCTACGCCTGCCTGTCCATCAAGTTTAAACACCACGGACAGCACTGTCCCTCCACAACAGAGAAAAAAAGGTAGGACTTACTCATTGCATAAACAGCAGTAATAGACATTATTACAATTCAAATTGTGTTTCTGTACACATACACAAACACACACGTGCACATATATAGTAATTACTCCCCAGCTGACAGATGTCGACAGCGTAGCTGTAACTTCGACCTGAAGGCCTTTACATGGTCAAACAGCTCTGTGATGACCTGTTCTTTTCCCTGAAGCTGAATATTCAGGATGTTGAGCTGCTCAGTGATGTCCACCATAAAAGTCCAAAACCACTTGTCATCTGAGGGGACTTGAGTGTCGCTGTTCTTGCTTTTAAGAAACTCCGTGATGGCATGGCGTAGCTCAAAAAATCTTTTGAGGACTTTCCCTCAGCTCAGCCACCACACCTCTTGGTGGTACAGCACCTCTTTGTATTCTGAGTCCACCTCCTCCAGAAAAGCCCTGAACTGTCGGTGTGAGAGAGGTTTTGAGTGTATGCAATTTATAATTGCAATAACGCTGCGCACCACGTCCCCCAAGCCAAGTGATTTGGTGCAGAGTTGTTCTTGATGAAGGATACAGTGGTATTTTGCCACCTTACCTCCGCAGTGGGCAGCCTTCTGAGAAACTAGTGTGGTGAGACCTGCTTTCCTCACAACCATGGCAGGTGCTTCATCTGTCATTATTCCAACCATTTTTTCTCCCAGCTCAGCACATTCGTATCCAGCACGTGCTCAACTGTTGCAAATAAATCTTCACTTTTTGTTGTGTTGCACAGTGTTTCAAATCCAGCCAGCTCCTGTGTAATCTCCATATTTTCATTCACTCCCCGTATGAAGAGCAGAAGTTGCACCGAGTCCGAAACATCCATACTCTCATCACACATCACACACCAAAGAAAATGCAATAAATTCACAGGCTTTGTCTTTAAACTGYTCCTTAATGTCACGAGACACATCCTCAATGYGACGTGTCACAGTATTTCAGGAGAGGCTGATTTGAGAAAAAGTTCTCACTTGAGACRGGCACATAAACRCCGCAGCTGTGKACAGACATTMCTTAACATAATCTCCCATTGAAAATGATCTTCCAGTCTGGGCAATAAAYGCAGAAATCTCAAAGCTGGCCCATGTCGTGCTGTCCTGGGYTGTCGAGGGCCATGTAAGAGCACCTTGTTGAGAACAGCGTTTAGCTAGCAAGTTGGCGATCTTGTTTCTTCGGGCATCACCTTKGTACTGTGAAAAYGCTGGATGCTTCATCTCATAGTGACAACGTATGTTATATTTGTTTATAACAGCAACAGACTGATTGCAGATAAGGTAGACGGCTTTAGAGTTAATGTCAGTAAAAAAWTTTCATCCTCCCAAGACTTTTTGAAATGTCTTTTGTCTATGTGCCACTTACGGTGTTGTTCCATGTTTGCGCTTGTTTAAGCTAGCAGCCAGTGTGTTGTCCGCTTTTTTCTTTTTAGTGGTGCTGGAGAAAGTTCGACATCTGCTCAAGTAGCAAAGGCTCATGGGACATGTCATACTTGATAAAATATTAAATGGTAAATGGACTGTACTTATAAAGTGCTTTTCTATCCAACCTGGAAACTCAAAGTGCTTTACACTACAACCTGTGTCCTCATTTACCCATTCACACAGCACTCTATTAGGTCTCTATAAAGCTAACATGTACAATCATCTGTGGAGACTAATCAGTGCCAATCACATTCATACACTGACGGGACACACATCAGAGGCATTAGGGATGAAGTGTCTTGCCCAAGGACACAACAACTGAGACAGCTGGACGGGGGATCGAACCAGCGACCTTCCGGTTCCAGGACGACTCCCCTAACCACTCTGCCACAGTGTTTTTGGTTTCATAAAATGCGAAAATCTACAAATATGCTTAAATATTATCTAAATATCATATACACTACTCACAAAAAGTTAAGGATATTTGGCTTTCAGGTGAATTTTATGGAAAATGTTAAAAGTTCACGCTATAGTGATATCACATCATGAAAGTAGGACATTTAAGTAGAAGAATGCACCGGTAATTTCCTTGTCTCAAACAACTGAAACAAAAGTTAACAACAATGGTGGGTACAACACNAAGTAGGACATTTAAGTAGAAGAATGCACCGGTAATTTCCTTGTCTCAAACAACTGAAACAAAAGTTAACAACAATGGTGGGTACAACACAACAAAAAATTTCAACGTTTCAATAATTCATGTGCCCTTGAGCAACAATTACAGCTTGACAATGACGTCTGATGCTGTTCACAAGTCGACTTATTGTCTGTTGGGGCATGGCATCCCACTCTTCTTGAAGGGTAGCCCTCAGGTAATTGAGGTTCTGGGGTGCAGAGTTTCGAGTCTCCACAAGGCGACTCAGCTGAACCCACAGGTTTTCAATGGGATTCAGGTCTAGAGAAAGTGCAGGCCATTCCATTTGAGGTACACCAGTCTCCAACAGTCATTCCCTGATGATGTGACTTCGATGAGCTGGAGTATTGTTGTCCATGAAGATAAAAATCAGGCCTGTGTTGTTCATGTAATATTCAGTAGTGGTATGTAATATGGGCTTGTCACTGTACCATTCACAAAGTGTAGGGCAATTCTGTACCGACTGGAGACACCTGCCCACACTGTAACACCGCCACCACCAAAAGTTCGTCTGGTGACAACAGTGGCTGATGCATAGTGCTCTCCTTGATGTCTCCAACATTGCTGGTGGTCATCATTTCTGCTCAACGTGAATCGACTTTCATCAGAGAATAGCACTGAGGCCCACTGGTCTGTCGTTCCAGCGTAAATGCTCCCTGGCCCATGCAAGATGATGACGCCTGTGCCTGGTGGTGTGGTCAGGTACCCTTGCAGGTCGTCTAGCATGCAGATCATGCTGATGTAACCGGTTTTGAATGGTCTGACGAGACACTTGGGTGCCTCTCACCTCCCTTAACCATGCCTGGAGTTGAGTGGCATTCATCATCTGGTTTCTCAGGACATTGTTCACAATGTAGTGGTCTTTAGCATGGGATGTGGCCAAAGGACGTCCACTTCTACACTTTTCTGTGACTCTTTCAGTCTCTCTGTTGCAACCTGCTGATGACACTCTGTGACATTCTAAGTTCAGAGGCCACGTCCATCTGAGAACATCCTGTTGAAGCGTCCATATGCAAGGTAACGTACTGTTGATCCATTGTTAGGTGTCATCTTGGTCTCGTGATGTCAAAATGTGAACAGCATGATGAGGACGACTGTTTAAACACCAGCTCTAATTGAAYCAGGACATTATTGATCAATCAAACACCTGTTGTGAATTTTGCCGTTAAGCTCCTCATTAGAAAACAGCAACTTGTGCAAAAAGAAATGAAACATTTAACAGTTGGATATATGCATTCAAAAGCTTAGAGAAGGACACATTAAGTTCACCTGTAAAGGTTTAAATGCATTTTAAGCTCGTCCTGAAATTTCACCCAAAAGCTGAATATCCCTAACTTTTTGTGAGTAGTGTATATTTAATATTTAATCTTAGTATATTTCTAAAAATAAAGTAAGCATCATGAGTAAGAACTCTCTGTACTACAGCCCCTTATATAGTCATTGGCTTCCTTTGAAGGACGATCGAAAAGTGTGAATTTAAAAGGGATGATTCTCACGGGAGGTTTATGACCTAGTAATTAGGCCAACTGCTGGTGGGCCAAAATAAATGGCTTGGTGGGCCAACTTTGGCCCACGGGCCCCACTTAGGGCACCTCTGACCTAGACCTACCTCTGACAAAGTTTGTACTTTTCTGTGTTTCAGTGAGTCCACCACGTTAATGAAAGCTGTTCCGTTGCCAGACTCAATCACAACCTGGCAGTTCACTGGCATCAGCCTGTCAAAAACTCTTGGTGAGCAGTGTGCAACTACAGTTTGATTTTGTTACTCTCTTACCATCACTTAAAAGTCTAATCTTTTCCATTGTCTCATCATGTTTGGGCTGTCTCTCATCTTTAAGG
>NW_013954504.1:22958-26396 GCF_001266775.1 Austrofundulus limnaeus | reverse complement strand
CTACAGATCTCTATCATAGGACAAATTTATATCGTTTCTACCGTATCTCATTTATATCGCGCATTCCTAGTTGGAAGGTGCTCCAGCTGGGGAATTTTTATTATGTTGGAGGACTTTGACAGTGTGACCTGGAGGGGCATGCTTGGAAGAAACAGCCTCTCTGATCTAAACTCAAGCAGTGTTTTATGTTGGATTTCTGTGCTAGTCATACTTTGTCCATCTCAAACACTGTGTTCAGACATACAACGTAAGTGCACATGACACCAGAACACCCTAATTTGCAGATAGATGATTGACTTTGTAATTCTGTCATCTGACCTGTGCCCATATGTTTTGGAAAAGAGCAACTGAGCTGTCAACTGATCACCACTTGGTATTGAGTTTGATCAGATGCTTGGCAGAAGAACCCGAAAGATATTCACACTACACCTCCATGARAACTTTAACYGAATTCCAGCTGAGGCAGGGGAAAATGGTCAGTGGTCCATGCCTTAATTGTTGAGGCAACTGCCTTGAACTGTGACTGCAARGTCATACTAACATCAATATTGTGGCCTCTGTTTATCTAATATTTGATTRTCAGCAGCCACCTCCATCACAACAGTTTATGGCAATAGTTGACTATGCTAAAGCYAAGGGCTTCTCAGTACTTACACTGAGTACTGTAATGCCTGTTCCAATCACTGCCTGGACCTGAGGAAAGGTCTTGAAGAACCTTTTATGGATCCAGAGAAGCTCAGAACACTGAGTATTCCTAACCTTGTGTCCTTCATCCGGGGGATGCAAAGGTAAAAGCTCAGTGTCTCTTTGGGGAAAGTAATGGGCCCACTTATGAGTCCCCCKCTCACATGGGATTTTACCCATCCTTATTCACCAATACCAATACCAAAMAGTGGCTACAAGGCTGTCAGGCTTGTTGTTAACCAGTGATGTTGTCAGGAGGTGGACGGAACACTTCTCCGGCCTTCTCAATTTCACCGGCACGTCTTTCATGTAAGGCGCAGAGTCCAAGAACTTTGGGGGTTGGTCTATCCATAACTAGGCTGTGGTAGTTAAGCTCTACAGAGGCAGGTCTCCAGTAGTGGACGAGATCTGTTCTGATTTCTTTAAGGCTCTGGATATTGTGGCACTGTCTTGGTTGACATAGCTTTGCAGCATTGCATGGACATCAGGGCCAGTGCCACTGGATTAGCAGACTGGGGTGGTGGTTCCCCATTTTACAATGGGAGACCSGTGGTTGTGTTCTAATTACAGGGGCATCACTCTCCTTAATGTCCCCAGTAAAGTCTATTCAGGGATTTTAGAGAACTGTCCAATTGATAGTCTGACCTCAAATTCAAGAGGAACAATGCAAGTTCTGTCCTGGCGATGGAACACTGGACCAGCTCATTGTCCTCAATAGGTTCCTCAAGGAGTCATGGGAGTTTCACAATCCAGTTTAMATGTGATTTGTGGACTTTTAAAAGACATTTGACCATGTTCCTCAGATACACTGTGGGGGCATTCTAGGCAACAATGGGATTGTAGGTCCATTGTTACAGGCCATTCAGTCCTTATACAAACAGTGCAAAAGTTTGGTTCATATTGCTGACTCTGCCAGGGCTACCCCTTGTCACCCATTCTGTTCATAACCATTATGGACAGAATTTCTATTTGTAGATGTTGTGGTCCTGTTGGTGTCATTGTGTTGTGAGCTTTAGCTCTCACTTGTGTGGTTTGTTGCTGTGTGTGAAGTGGCTGGGATGAAGATCAGCACCTCCACATCTGAGTCCATTGTCATTAATTGCAAAAAGGTGGATTGCTCTCTCAATCCACCCACCAGCAGCTCTGGGGGGTGAGGTTCTGCCTCAAGTGGCAAAGATAATTGATCTTGGGTTTTTTTCACAAGCAATGAAAAGGTGAAGCGTGAGGTTGATTGTAGAGATCAGATGTCTTGCGGAATCTGTACCAGTCTGTTGTGGTGAAGATGAACCTGAGCTGTAAGGTAAAGCTCCCTGTTTTCCAATTGATTTACATTCCTACTCTCACCTATGGCTATGAACWTTGGGTAGGGACTGAAAGAATGAGATTGTGGATRCAGGCTGTCAAAATTAGTTTTCTCTACAGGGTAGCTGGACTCTACTTTAGAGAAATGGTGAGAAGTTCAGTTATGCTGGAGAGACTCAGAATATAGCCGCTGGTCCTTTACATTGAGAGGAGCCAGTTGAGGTGGTTTGGGCATCTTGAAAGGATGTCTCCTGGATGCCCCCCATACGAAGGTGCTTCGGGGATGTCCAATTTGAAGGAGAACCAGGCATAGAACCAGGACTCATTATAGATACCATGTCACTCAGCTGGCCTGGGAACACAATAAAATTCCCCCAGAGGAGCTGAAAGAAAGAGCTCTGAGCCTCCATTTTCAAGCTGCTGCACGGTGACCACACTTWGAATAAGCAGAAGATAATAGAGATGTGACATTTACGAACGATCAAAATCTTTTGAAAGGACTCTTTACAATGAGCAATAGAAGCTGAGTCATGGGTAGTAAAGAACCAATTGTAGTTTTATTTTATTTTTATTTCTCATGTATATAAGATAATAGATGACTGGATTGAACTTCATGTTAATTTTATGTCTGTTTATATATATATATTTAACTGTTTGTTTCCAAGGTTCTTGTGTTTTTGATGGAGGGAGAGAATGTTTGCAGTGCAGCCTCCAAACGCAGAAAGTACAAAGAGGAGGTCATTGTTGGAGCTCAGACCACTCGATCAGTGCCCTTCGTCATTATTCCCATGAAGAAAGGTGAACTCAGCATTGAGGTCAAAGCAGCTGTTAAGGACTCATCTCTTAATGATGGTGTTAAGAAGACCCTTCGAGTGGTGGTAAGGGAGAACAATTATATGTACTACCTTTCATTACATCACACTRAAGGATTGTTCTCATTTGAATCCACTATTAGTTTTATGCCTGGTTCACACAGCAAAATTTTAAAATTGTCGGCAGATATTCAAAGACTGAGAGAGTCCACACGAGAGGATAAACAGATCTCGTGAACATTCAGACAGGAATTCTCTCGAGACTTCTCAAGATCAAATGTATGTTCAAAATAAATAAGCATTGCAGATGAGGAAGAAGCAGTGGTCATAGATTGTGAAACTATTTTATCAGGAAAAAAATAAAACAATATAAAATTACGTCTTCAACGTCCAGTTAACTTTCTGTTGTGCCATGGCAGTTTTTTGTCTTCTGTATTTTGGATTCCTTTCCGCGTTTACATTACTTCGCTTTCTGGTTGGCTACACATCACATTCAGCAGGTTGCAAGCTCGTTTGTCCTTAGGGAACACTACACACTCTTGGATGTCAGGCCAAGTCAATCCAACATGTTGAAAATACCTTTTTTACGATCAGAACAGTCTTGACTTCCTTCTGAGTCGACCAGATCACTCTTGACACA
>NW_013954504.1:21262-21958 GCF_001266775.1 Austrofundulus limnaeus | reverse complement strand
CTCGTGAACACTCAGACAGGAATTCTCTCAAGACTTCTCAAGATCAAATGTATGTTCAAAATAAATAAGCATTGCAGATGAGGAAGAAGCAGTGGTCATAGATTGTGAAACTATTTTATCAGGAAAAAAACAATTCAAAATTACGTCTTCAACTTCCAGTTAACTTTCTGTTGTGCCATGGCAGTTTTTTTGTCTTCTATATTTTGGATTCCCCACTGCGTTTACATTACGTCGCTTTCTGATTGGCTGCACATCACATTCAGCAGGTTGCAAGCTTGTTTGTCCTTAGGGAACACTACACACTCTTGGATGTCAGGCCAAGTCAATCCAACATGTTGAAAATACCTCTTTTACGATCAGAACAGTCTTGACTTCCTTCTGAGTCGACCAGATCACTCTTGACACAACACATACTGTAGGAATATCTCTTAAAATTATCTTTAGAGCCATCACAATAATTGGAGCATCCTTAAGATTGTCATAAGGGCAATGGCGGGCTAAATACCATCACAATTATCTTGTCGTGTGAACCCGGCATTATTGTGACCCCCGCACGCGAAGCGTTGGCGGGAGTCATATTGTTTTCGTACTGTTTATTTTTTTATTTTTCAGTGATTTTTGGTCAACCGTAGCACAAAAATGGCTGCACCGATCAACATGAAAGGACGCAGGACTGTAGTCGAGTCCGACCTACAC
>NW_013954504.1:18475-18796 GCF_001266775.1 Austrofundulus limnaeus | reverse complement strand
GTTAGCGTGAGTACTTAACTGAAGTTTCTTCCTGTTTTACAGTTTTTTGTCATTTTAATTTGAATATTTTTCCACAGTTATGAGTACTGCACCATAAGAAATCAGTGTTGATAGACAGCTAGTAATAAAGCAAAAACATAAAAGAAGTAATACTTAAATAAATCAATTATTAGACAGAAATACAGGGGTATATTGTATATCATCCGAAGTCNGGACCACAACAGTGCCTCTTTCAACACTTGGGTTGTGTTTGTGTGAGGGGAGGTGTGAGGAGTGAAGGCTGGAAGAGGTGATGTGGGGGAGGGGTTCTGTGCCATGACA
>NW_013954504.1:14982-16753 GCF_001266775.1 Austrofundulus limnaeus | reverse complement strand
GGCTACAACTATAAAGTCAAATCTTGCGAGAACTACCACCAACTGTACAGGAAATATCGTGAGACTTTACTGCAGAAGCAAACATATAAGGCAGAACAGAATAAGGGAGTAAGGAAGACAGATTCAGACGTAACACCTGGGTTACATGTTCATAACAGAATCAAATTTGTTTTTAATGCAGTGCTCTTCATGGGCATTCAATTTGAATTTACTGAAATAGTATTCTTAATATAGCACACTTTCTTTGTTTAAGAATTTTCTATTTTGTTGCATTCCATTGTAAGTAAACCTTGCATTTATTTTGGAAATTGTTGTTTTCAGTTAGTGCTCTTTCATAAATTAATATCGGTATATACCAATATAAAATTCATTTCAATAATGATTATATAACTTTTAAAAATTTGATCATGTGTTACATCAGTGTGTGATGATGGTTTAAAGGCATTCGGACTAGTACAAACTATGTCAGATTTACCATTAAAATGTATGGAGGCTTTAATTCAAGATATCTACAATACATCACTGACTATCTAAGACATACATTTCAGACATCAACAATCAAATTATGACTAGTCATTAAGTAAATTTGAGATATCTCACTTTTTGTTCTTACTAGTCATAGTTTTGAATAAAAATATCTTAAAGGACTTCATGTTTGTTGGTACAGTAAATACTCTGTTCTTGGCAGCTTGTCTGACATTTTAATTATTCATACTGATATCAAATTATATTGACTAAAATTAAGACCTATATAATTTTTAGCCATATAGTCCAGCCCTTCAGTCAGTTAATTAGTAACATTTTACAAAAGATTTCAACTTGATTGAAATTTAATTGTAAGTAAAATTGACATAACTTGGAGTTAAAAATAAACCAAGACAGTTTTCAAAGCACACAAAGCAGCTTGTTGCTTCTCATTGCTACCCAAAAAAGTTTCACATCTTCTGCATCAATGTTGTTTCTGAACGTTTAATGCTACTTGATTAACAGACTGTAACACTGTAATTAGGATGTTGCTCTTTCTCTCTTTTTTGTTCAGAGTCTTCCATCCAGTATTGACAAAGCAATCAGCTACCTGGAGAACCATCTGCCCAGTCTCACCAACCCCTACGCCGTTGCTATGACATCATACGCTCTGGCCAATGAAAACAAACTGAACCGTGAAATCCTTTACAAGTTTGCCTCTCCTGGTATTTTTATTGCTTATCTTAAAATGTGTATTACCATGTTCTATACTTTTCCTGCTGCATTAATATAATTTTGTCTTATTGCATAGACAACATTTGTAATAATGCTGAATACACAAAAAGACAATGAGTAGATTTTCAAACATAATTCTAAAGAAATGTTTTAGGAAAATTAGAAACTATGTGTTTTAAAAATTGTTTTTACAACAGATAATTTAACATAAACAATTTAACAATATTTATTTTACAAGCTGATTTAATTACATAACATCACACCTTACAATTTTAGAAATAGGCTTCAAGAGTAAATCAATTCTTCTATTTTGACGTTCAGTCATGTAATAAACAAGCTCATTAAAACACTTTTTTGATGACATGAGGAAATACAACACAATACAATTCAGTTCAAAGCAAATTCAAAAATACTTTATTGATCCCAGAGGGAAATTAGATGTTGTTGTAACTCATTTAACTAAAGACTTATTGTAGAGCAGGGGTGTCAAACTCATTTTCACCGAGGGCCACATGAGCGTTATGGTGGCCCTTGAAGGGCCTCTTGTAATGAACTTTGATGTTTCATGTTT
>NW_013954504.1:12934-13758 GCF_001266775.1 Austrofundulus limnaeus | reverse complement strand
GTGCAGGTCTACAATTTTGTTTCTGGTGTCCTTACACAGCACTTTAGTCTTCACTATAGTGGAGTTTGAAGTGTGACTGTTTGGGGCTGTGAACAGGTGTCTTTTATACTGATAACAAGTTCAAACAGGTGCCATTACTACAGGTAATGAGTGGAAGACAGAGGAGCCTCTAAAAGAAGTTACACATCTGTGAGAATCTTGCTTGTTTGTTTTTGACCAAATACATATTTTCCAACATCACTTGCAAATAAATTCTTAAAAAAATCAATGTGATTTTCTAGATATGTTTTTTCATTTTTTCTCTAATAGTTGACATCTAACTATGTTGTCAATTACAGGCCTCTCTCATCTTTTTAAGTGGGAGAACTTGCACAATTGGTGGCTTACTCACCATTGCAAAGAGTGTAGGGTTAGAGTTCTGCAAATGAGGCTGGATACAGGAAAGCAAGACAAACTTGCCTTGCTTTATTTGTTGAACATTTTGAAAATGCATTGAAGCTTTTTTCTATAAAACAATGTCTAACCAAATTCTCTAAACAACTTAGCGTCTCAATTTAATTTTTTTACATAATAATAAGATTAATCACACTTCAAGTATTTGCTCTATGCCCAATGCGTTAACTTTGTCTTCCAGAGTTGTCCCACTGGCCTGTTCCTGGAGCCCACGTGTTCACACTGGAGGCAACAGCTTACGCTCTCTTGGCTCTGGTCAGGGCTAAGGTGAGTTCATCCCTCTTTGTGTTTCACAAACAGTCACACAATATCTGTTACAAAGACAAGAGGTATATTATATTATATTGCATTATATTATATTATATTATATT
>NW_013954504.1:9952-11709 GCF_001266775.1 Austrofundulus limnaeus | reverse complement strand
CAGAGTCAATAAAGTTTTACTTGCAATGAGAACGTGCAAGAGACTGTTTCATTACACTCTCTCACACGCTCTGAAATCAGTCTCTGCCGCCCACCTGCTTTTATTAACTTTGGGAGTCCTGGTTACACACTGTTTCAAACTCAAGGGTGGGGGTAAAAACGGTCCAAACATGTTTGACAAGATAAAGATGGCTAACAGAATATTCTGTTTCTAAGAGATAAAGACAGTTCAAGGATAAGGACAGAAAAGCAGCTGCAGCACATCAAAAACAACTTGTCCTCCCCAGTCTGCCAGAAGAGGGGGGACATGTTCTTGGCCTGCTCTGGTTTGGTCGGCCTTGGTTCCGAAGCTGAACTGCAAACAATATAAGCACTCAGAACATAGTTAATAAGAGGAGATAATATTATAAGAAGATGTGTACAAATATTCTAACATACTGTAAACTAAACAAATGCTTAAACAAGGGTTTATTTTCCCCCTTATTTCATTAAAGGCTTTTGAAGATGCAAGACCTGTTGTTAGATGGTTCAACAATCAACAGCAAGTTGGTGGAGGCTATGGATCAACGCAGGTAACACAAAATGTTTTGTTAACAGAAACCTTGCTTTTAATGAAATTTACTTTTTTATTGGTAATTAGAACCTTTTTTCCTGCTTCTCGTTTTTTTGACCAGGCTACTATAATGGTGTACCAGGCTGTGTCAGAGTATTGGGCTAATGCTCGAGAACCAGAATATGATCTGAATGTGGACATCTTGTTGCCAGGCAGATCAAAACCTKACAAATTCAACTTTAACAGGAACAGCCACTATGCCATCTTTGTTTTTGTAGGTGTGGAGCCAAGAAGTCGGGTGTGCTGTCTTGTGTTTTCTCAACATATATTTCACATATCTTCTAATCTCTCACTCTTTCTCATTACATTTCACTTTTTTCTTTCTCTTTCTTTTTATTCTATTAAAAAAAAGAACAACCACTATGCCACAAGAACATATAAAGTGAGATTAAAACTGGTTGTGAATACATTTCAGAATATATATTTATGTATATGTTCTGTGTATGTTTATATGTTCTAATAACATTTGTTCATGCATGGTTGTGCTTACATTCTTTACCCTCATAGATTAATGACACAAACCAAGATGTGAAAGTGACCGCAACAGGATCAGGAGAAGCCACAGTGAAAGCAAGTGATTTTTTATCTTTTATTTTTTATTATTTTTTTACACAGGTCTGATAGCACTTTGGCACAATGCCTAATCTTTGGCATAGCTGTGAAAAAATAAAATAAAAAACAGGGCTGAACTGCAATTTTTTAAAAAAAGTTTCATCTGAATCTAATAGAAGCACATAAAAAACATAAAAATAAATAAGAAGTACGTAGATCCTCTGAACCTGGGTTTTTCTTTAATGAAATGTTTCATCTCTCCTCCAAGAGATTTCTTTGTCTGAGGCATTCAGGTAGACTCATAAGCATTGCATTTAGATTACTAACTATACATTTTAATAGTGTTACTGTCTGTCTAAAAGTAGATCGTTAGTACCCTGATATTGTTAGGCTGATGGCCTTCTTTTGCATGTGAACAAAGTGTTGATTGCCATTGATAAACCTGTTTCTCCACCATGTGTAGGCACTGATTATAAGGATGAGTTTTAGGAAGAAATGGGCCAATATTATATTTTGTTTTCTTTCTGCTTCCATTTCATTATTGACTTGTTTTTTATTGTATATAGATTATTTTGTTTGTTTTTAAATTACAG
>NW_013954504.1:7475-8952 GCF_001266775.1 Austrofundulus limnaeus | reverse complement strand
GTCCTGGTTCCTCTTTGCACTTGTGTTGTACTTCATTAATCTCAAGTTGTGACAGCAGTAGCCGTTTGCGGATGTTGGAACACTGATCTACTAGTTGTTTGGCAGTTAGTGTCGACTGGGGATGTCGAAGTAACCATTCCTCCCACAGTCTTTGCATGTAGCCCCTCTGGCTAGGGTTACTTGAGTATTCCAACAGATCCATGTTTTCATCTCTCGCCCATTTTCGTCTTGTTCCAGTAGCCCATTTTTCATCAAGGTGCTCTGGTTCCCCAGCACCTGACGCAGACCTTGTTTGGCCGGGCGACGTCTGAGCCGGCATGTTATGCTTATTAATGTCTCTCATGGTATGAGGTAGGCCATATAGCTCCAAAGGGTCTTGCCTAAGGACCCACCCTGCATAGCTCAATTTTTGTCAGTTGCGCTGGCCTGGATTCGAACCCGGGTCTCCCGGTTGGAAGACCGGTGACTTACCCGCKGAGCTCACATTTGAGTCTTAACATATTTGTTATATCACAATGAAATAATCCAACTTTATCTTTCTGACAGATGGTGTCGCTGTATTATGCTATTCCTACAGTGAAGGAAAGTGACTGCCAGAAKTTTAATATGTCAGTGGATCTAATCCCAGGTAACTTATTTAGTTATGCTATTGTCCCTGTTTACTTTTGTCTAAAATAATCTCATACTCATCAAATCCTTTGTTCCTATAGTGAAAATCAGTGATGATGAAAAGACATACAAGCTAAAGATAGAGGTTTTGTAAGTACAGTACACTGCACTCTGGCTTCTGTAAAAACAATATTTTAAAACATTTAAAATATTCAGTAAATTCTGTGTACAGGTATTTGAACAAGGAAAGMGATGCAACTATGTCAATCTTAGATATTGGCTTAATGACTGGCTTCACAGTCAACACAGATGACCTGGACTTGGTGAGAAATCTATCAAACACCCACATTCAGTTTTATTTTAATGTTTAGTTTTTAGCAGTCATTACTAAATTACAATACTCTAAGATAGGAGATCCTAATGCTGACTGGGAACAGGTGTAAGTTGGCCCAGCAGGAAATGAGGAGTAGTAAMTGACTGAGAATAAGTGATACTGGCACAGAACCAAACCAAGAATCACGCAGCATGATAACTAAATGGGAATAAATACAAAAACTACTAAAAGCACAATCAAAACAGATCCTGACAAGTACTGTTAAAATATCTAATGATGTGTGTGTATGTGTGTAGTTGTCTAGAGGACCTGCCCGCACCATCGACAGATATGAGATGAACACTGTTTTGTCAGAGAGAGGCTCTCTTATCATCTACTTGGACAAGGTAAGTGTTTTGAAGCATTTGATACAATCATGGAGGTACATATAGTATAACAGCTGGAGTGAGTTTTGACCATGTGGTCTACTGGAGAAGATAAGCAGAATGGGCAAGAGTCTGGATTTACCATTACTGTACATGTTGGCAACATACA
>NW_013954504.1:2832-6475 GCF_001266775.1 Austrofundulus limnaeus | reverse complement strand
GAATAGAAGTGATTCTTCCTTTCTTTGTGACATGTCATTATTATGCATAAACATTCTTAGTTAAACAACAAATGAATCACGAACAGAAAAGATTGTTTCTGTTCATTATCTAATTAAGAGAACTGAAGTTCTCTTCTAGGTTGAAATGACCTGTCATGGCCTAAAATAGAGTTCAGTGTTCCTGCCTTCTGTCAGGTCTGTCCGAGACATGGTTTGAGGCAGTAACTCTTGTTTCTTCACTCGAGGTGACCCCTACATTTTTATATTTAATCTCAATAGTTCAGTGTTTACAATACTAATATGATTGTATTTTGATGTTTTTCTATATCATTATCTTAATATTGCTCTGTTGTTGTAATATTATGCAGTTTAGTGTCAATAATTGTATTGGCAATGTGGCCTCCTTCTGCACACATACAAACCAAGCCCTGCCACCACCTTCTGTCACAGCTCCAACAGTCTAATGTCTATGTCATGGACTATCATGTGGGAGATCAGGATTCAAAACCCAGCTAATGCAACTTTAACAAAAAATCTCCTCCAACTTCATATTGTGACACAATTACCTTAATTACAAACACCTTCTGACGTGACAGGCCCAAGCTGGTRTAGAAAACACATTTGAACTTGGTTAAAGTTCATTCTGCAAGTCCAGTGCTGCAGGCATAGCCATGCTGCAATGACATGCTACATGGCAATGCACACTTGTTTTTACATTGTAAAAACCCATGTCTAATTCTGCTTATTATTCCGCCTTCTTCCATGTCGCCATGCTACTACTCCTGCATACTTTGTCCTACAGCTACCATTGTAATTTCTATCTGTAAAGGTCCTGTGCCAAATAATTGCATTGCCTTCTRGTGCCTGTACAACTTGTGGTTTTTGAAATATTAATGTTTAAACTTTATTCCAAAATTCATATAATGGGAATCAATGTGGCCTTGTAATGGTCCAATACTGCCCCATGCTGGACTCAACTTGGTACAGCTCCATACTTTAATAATATTTCATCTCAATTGTTCAGTGTTTACAATACTAATATAATTGTATTTTGATGTTTTACTATAATATTGTCTTAATACTACTCTATTGTTGTAATATATTGCACTTAAGTGTCAATAATTGTATTGGCAAGGTAAACATTTTCTGTATGCATACAATCCAATCCCTGGGATTGTCCTCTGCCACATCTCATATAGTCTCATGATGAGCACTGTGGGCTTTCATGTGGGAGATCAGGGTTCAAATCCAGCTACTGCTACTTTAACAAAAATCTCTGCAAACTTCATATTGTCACACAATTACCTTAATTACAAACACCTGCTGACGTGACAGGTACAAGCTGGTATAGAAAACACATTTGAACTTGGTCAAAGTTCATTCTTAAAGTCCAATGCTCCTGCATACATTGTCCTACTGCTGCCATAATTTCTATCTGTAAAGGTCCTGTGCCAAATGATTGCTTTGCCTTTTGCTGCCTGAACCACTTGTAGTTTTTAAAATATTAATGTTTAAACTTAATTCCAAATTCATAAAATGGGAGTAAATGGGGCCTTGTAATGGTCCAATACTGCCCCCAGCTGTACTCAACTTGGTACTGCAGCATAGTTTTTTAAAATTTTAATCTCAATATTTCAGTGTTTACAATACTAATGTGATTGTACTTTCATGTTTTACTATAAATTTGTTTTAATACTGCTCTATTGTTGTCATATTATGCAGTTTAGTGTCAATAATTGTATTGACAATGTGGCCTCTTTCTACACACACAAACCAACCCTTTCCACCACCATCTGCCACAACTCCATTGGTTTAATGGTCTATGTCATGGACTTTCATGTGGGAGATCAGGGTTCAAACGCCGGCTAATGCAACGTTAGGAAAAAATCTCTTCAAACTTCATATTGTCACACAATTACCTTAATTCTAAACACCTGCTGATGTGACAGGCTCAAGCTGGTATAGAAAACACATTTGAACTTGGTCAAAGTTCATTCTGCAAGTCCAATGCTGCAGGCAAAGCCATGCTGCATGACATGCTACGTGGCAATGCACACTTGTTTTTACATCATAAAAACCCATGTCTAGTTATTATTATTATTTATGACAGATAAAACATAATTAAAATACTTTTTTAAATTCATAGTTAAGTAAAAAAATTTTCAACTAGCTAAAAAGTCCAAGTTCATAGTTGGTTTACATAATTGTTACTAATATATTTTTATTGTATCGTGCTGTTTTACATGATTGTTGAAGGAAATGAAATGAACATTATAATAATTAATTGAAAAATATTACAAAAAAATCTGTGACACAGATCTTTTTAAATAGTTGCTATGAGGGCTGTGAGCTGTCGTTATTTTTGCTCTTCCATGTTGTCACAGATGCTAACAGTGGGCGGGATAGGCGGGGCTCAGTCTAAGGACATTCAAGTCTATCAATACAATTAAATTTTGCCCCATCTGCTGGCTAACCTTCATAATTTGGTAATAATGATAATATTAAAATCCATDTTTGATCTATGTTCCACACCCATCACAACAACTAAACCACATATTGACACTTCTGTCTCTGACTGAGTTTTCTTCTACATATTGATGCAAAACTACAGAACAGAGAACTGCTTAATTGCAAAATTGATACTTCTGCTTCATGTGCTGGAAACATCACTAGTTGTCTTCCCTCACCAACACACAAACACACATTTTGATGTTAGTTTGTTCAAGTTTATTTTATCTTCACCTTTTTTTTTAACTTCCACACAGGTTTCTCACACACGACCAGAAGAGATTGCTTTCAAGATTCATCAAAAGTTAAAAGTGGGCGTCTTACAGCCAGCAACTGTATCTGTCTATGAGTATTATGAAAGTAAGTTTAAGAATTAAAAAATTATACTTTGTTGGATTTTTTGTTTCAGTTTCTGTACGTTTTTTTTGTAAATGTGTTTAAAATAAAAATTAACTGAATGTATTTTTTACATCAACTGTATTTGTTTTAATGTGTTATAAAAGGTAGCAACTATTCATTTTATTGATTGATTGATTTTCTTTTCATTTCAGAAACACCTTGCGTAAAATTCTACCACCCAGAGAGAAGGGCTGGGCACTTGCTGCGGCTCTGTAGAGGTGAAGAATGCACATGTGCAGAAGGTAAACAAGATTAGTAATAAAGTCGTAGACTTGATAATGGAATGAGATTTCCTGCAAACACAACAAATTACATGTAAACTTCGCTGGGCACATTAATTTTATAGCAGCAGTGGAATGTGTTGACAAAGAAACAGGATGAGAAAAGACGAAAAGTTATTTATGCTGATTAGACAGCTAATTGAAAATGGAATAGGTTTTGTATTTCTACCTTTGTAGGGGCCCTATGCAAAATGCTGTTTGAAGGCCCCTCATTTACCAAACTATAAATAAAATGGCATCACTTGAAATTAGGTTTAGTGTAGTTTAAAACACAAGATAGTCACATTACATCACATCAAACTGGCATTGCTCATATGACAATATGAAAACAAATGTCTAAAATAAAGAACATAATAACAGGATAACTGCAAATCACAGTTAAGCAAAACAAAGTGGAGGAGGATCCTAAATTGGTGAACAGAGATGATACTAAAAATGATGAAGTGAGGGCACTC
>NW_013954504.1:0-1694 GCF_001266775.1 Austrofundulus limnaeus | reverse complement strand
CTGATATTGGTTCTAAGGGTAAACTGCGCACATTCCTCAGTTATCAGCACTGCAGAGAAGCTTTGGATCTAAAAGAGGGCAAAACATACCTTATTATGGGCTCATCCATTGATACTCACAGAGATGAGAAAAGAAGAACGTAAGTAAATACAGATAGTTTGTATAAGCTTTTATTTTTAATTTGCTCCATTGGCTTATTAATTAAAGATTAAATCTGTCTGTCTTCTACTTGAAGTTCAGCTATTACCAAAAACTGGTCATATCACCTTTTAATATATTTCTGTCGTTGCTTTCCCCAGGTTTCAGTATGTGCTTGGGGAGAGAACCTGGGTTGAGTATTGGCCAACACCAGCAGAGTGTCAGACTGACGACCACCGACCCATCTGTTTGGGCATGGAGGAAATGATTGACCAGTATCTCAACTTCGCATGTCAGCAATAATTAGATTCAAGAAAATAAAATGTGTTTTGTTTTATTTTGAATACTTGTACAACATCGGGGATCATCATGCCAAGATGTAAACATGACAGAATAAAAGTGCTTTAACTGAAATAAAAAGGTACTTTTTGTTCCAGTCTTCAGGCAGCTGCCTCAAAGGCTCGATCACCTTTACTCTTCAGCCTTATTTNGCCAAACTGTCATAAAGAGATTTTTGTCTTTTGTAAATCTGTTAATGTATCCTGAACCGATTCAGTTTAAATGCAAAGCTGGGACTGAATGTTTTGTTTTGAACTGATTGTTTCAATTTGTCCTAAACAATTTACTCTGAACTTTTACCTGTCAGCAGCCCTGCTATGCAGTGTACATTTGATTTTATTATTTCAGAAAACTGCAGTATGCAGAAGAAAGGAAACATTGACAACAATGATCGGACTACTAAGATTTGTGAAAGTACAGAGACCAGCAAAATTGAGTATGGTAAGAAATTGTGCTGCATTTCTGACTAATGTGATTAAGAAAACGTACTGGAGCTCATATCCACTTGTTTTTCCACAGCCTACAAAGTTATGGTGGAAGGTATTGACTTTGAGCTGTCTACAGACTCTTACATAATGCGGATAGTTGAAGTCATCAAGGAAGGTAGGTACTGATTGTTGGGACTGTTTGTACTTTATTAGTTGCTGTTTTCCAAAGTCACGTATTCCACATTTCAAGCATACAGTGGATTCACTGGAGCCAATNTTGACAAAGAAACAGAGGATGAGAAAAGATGATAAGTTATTTATGCTGATTAGACAGCTAATTGAAATATAATAGGTTTTGTATTTCTACATTTGTAGGGGCCCTATGCAAATTGCTGTTTGAAGGCCCCTCATTTACCAAACTATAAACAAAATGGCATCACTTGGAATTAGGTTTAGTGTAGTTTAAAACACAAGATAGTCAAACACAAAGGATTATTTGCGATAAGAGATTGGTCTTTGGCTATGTCCAATCCTTAAAAAGACAAGATTTATGTATGACATTGAAACAAAGAAATTCTAGGTTAAAATACTGTGAGCTGAGTAATTGCCAAACTGTCATAAAGAAACAGATTTTTGTCTTTTGTAAATCTGTTAATGTATCCTGAACCGATTCAGTTTAAATGCAAAGCTGGGATTGAATGTTTTGTTTTTTACTAATTGTTCCAATTTGTCCTAAACAATTTACTCTGAACTTTTACCTGTCAGCAGCCCTGCTATGCATTGTACATT
>NW_013954503.1:32861-33828 GCF_001266775.1 Austrofundulus limnaeus | reverse complement strand
GATGGAGACATGGAAACGCTGCTGCTTTGCAGCTGCGTTACCCTGCTTCCTCGGGCTTGGACCCCTAATTACCAACAAATGAATGGAAGTCGATGGACGGGCCCCACAAGTATAAAAAAACAAGTGTTTGGGTGTGTGTGTTGGGGGTTATCGCAGAGGAAAAAAATTAGGCCAGAGCAACGGCACATTTCTACAGATGACATTTTATTACTCTCTTTACCGCTTCTTCCTGGTTTAAACATTTCTGTTTGAATTATCTGCCTGACTGTTTACTATTGTTTATTTATAAAGGATTACAAGGTTTTGCACAAAGTCTTTAGTTTTTTGTCTTGACATCTTAAGTAAAAGAACTTTAAACTAATTTAGCAAGTGGAAAGTCTTAAAAAAAACTTAAGCTAAATGATACATCATCCGGTGACAGTAATAAATTGTCCTAATTTGGATGAGAATGATCCCCATCACATACTGAATCAGGAAAAGCTAGTATGGTGGTAGCCAAGGAAAATCCCCCAAAACTATGTTAAAATAAATACCACACCAGGAGGCAAACCCCTTCACAGACACTCCAGGAACTATTCTAGTATTACACATACTGTCTCCTTCAGGTCGGAACAGATAAACTTGATAAAAATGTTGCTTATTTGAGCAAAGGTTCTTAAAGCAAGCCTTAGAGATTCAATCCAAACCACTGTATAAATTATTAACAAAATTAATGATTTTGGACTTTGCGATGGGTTAAATTATAAGTGAATTTTTAAATTGTCTCCCAGCCTCTAGATCAGGGGTCTGCAACCTTTACGATCAAAAGAGCCGTTTGTGCTCCTAGTCTCACAACTAAAATGTGTCCAGAGCTGCAAAACAAGCTACAACTGTGATTATCAACTGATGGTCCATGGGCCTTTTCGAGGCCTTTTTGGGAATCTTTACGGTCAGTGGAGGAAACATTATAAAGCAAAAAATTTATTTT
>NW_013954503.1:22992-31861 GCF_001266775.1 Austrofundulus limnaeus | reverse complement strand
GAAATAGGCCGACCGGTTTGTGTACGTTCCTACCCTCATCAATGGTCACGAGCTTTGGGTAGTGACCGAAAGAAGGAGATCACAGATACAAGCAGCTGAAATGAGTTTCCTCTGCAGGGTGTCTGGGCTCTCCCTTAGAGATAGGCTGAGAAGCTCAGTCATCCAGGAGGGACTCAGTAGAGCCGCTGCTCCTCCACGTCCAGAGGAGCCAGTTGAGGTGGTTCATCTGGTTAGGATGCCTCCTGAACTCCTCCCTGGTGAGGTGTTCTGGACACGTCCCACTGGGAGGAGACCCAGAGGAAGACCCAGGACACGCTGGAGGGACTATGTTTCTCAGCTGGTCTGGGAACACCTTGGAGTTCCCCCGGAGGAGCTGGTCCAAGTGTCTGGAGAGAGGGAAGTCTGGGTCTCTCTGCTGAGGCTGCTGCCCCCGAGACCTGACCCTGGATAAGAGGAAGAAAATGGACGGGCGAACAATGTAATAAAAGTAGTAAAAAAACTTAGACGAAAATTTTTTCAAATAACAGCAGTGTTGATATGTTCAGGATATTAGAAATATTGCATTTGATATTATTTATATTGCACCAAACAGAACAGAGCAGAAAAAATCCTGAGTGATCATGATTTGGATGAGTTTGCAGTGTTCACGGTGTTCATTACAACAACAGCTCATGGGTAGAAACTGTTTTTAGTCTGTTTGTTCTTGTCTTATTGCCCTGAAATGCCTCCCTGACAGTTCAAAGAGGTGGTAATATGTTCAGAACTGCAAATAAACATAAAAAAGAATGTCTTTAATGCTTAGATCCACATTACATAAATCAATTTAGTGAAAATGTCAAATGTACCCAATGATGGTAGATGTCACAGAGGCACACAAGGTGGATGAGGTGAAGAAGTGACTCAGGCTGTGAGTCCAGAGATTTATTTAGTGGGACAGTGTCACAGAAAAAAAAAAACATTACAAATTAAAATGACTGTTTTAAGCCAGGGCAGGGGATTCTGATGTTATCAGTCCATGAAATGGACATTATTAGGCGTTATCAGTCCCATGCAATGGCTTCAGAGGGTCCCTACTGTGCCTTCTAGGCTTCAGACTGTCCCAACAGTGCCCCATAGTGATTTAATGTATCAATGACAATGAATGTGAAAATAACCAAAATACATTGTACGTTAAGAATCTCAGTCAGGAGTGAACCCATGATGCAGGCAGATTAAAGGTTCCAAAAAACAAAGTATTTATTTAACAAAAAAAGGTGCTGACTGGGCAGCTCAAAAAACTCTGAATGGCTGGCAAGGCAAGGCACAAAACAGAACATAACCCAACAATGACCCAACAGGGAAGTGAAGACAAGACACAGAATATAAAGGTGAGACTAACGAGCACAAACAGGGAACACCTGGTGGAGAAACATGAGGATCAGGTGTGAGTGGGCGGGGCTGGAGCAAAGGCAGACAGGAGGAAGAAAACAGAGGAACATGACAGAAAAATCTGAATAAAGTCAAAAATAAAAACATGAACCCAGACAAAACATAACATTGTAATAATATTTTTGTGTGTGTATGTGTTGGTYTGGAGCCCTGGTCTCCCAACCTCTGGTCCGACACTCTACCCATTGCCCTATTGGAAGGCCACAATATACAACCGTTGGAGGGTGGTGTCTTTAGCACTAACCATGTCATTTGCTCTAAAGTTAACCTTAGTAGTTTTATGCCTCATATTAACCAGATAGTGGTTTTATGTCTCATATTAACCAGATAGTAGTTTTATGCCTCATATTAACCAGATAGTGGTTTTATGTCTCATATTAACCAGTTAGTGGTTTTATGCCTCATATTAACCAGTTGACAATCAGAAGCCATTCTATGGGACGGGGAACCTGCTAACGGGCACAGGGGACATTCTGAAGCCATTCTATGGGACTGATAACGCCTAATAACGTCCATTTCATGGATGATAACATCCGAAGCAGGTGGCCAGGGCAGGAGCTGCAGAAGCTTTGGTCATGTGTGACTCATTTGCAGCGGTGTCCTCTCTGCTCTGACAGCAGCAGGGGTGGCTGCGCGAGGCTTTGGAAAGGTGGAGGGCAGAGACGTGCACGAGACTTTTGCAAGTCCAAGTCCAAATCACGAGTCCCCATCTCTGGCAGAGGGGCTCATGGAACCACTTGCTGCTATTTTAAACCCAAAAATAATCAAATGTGTAACACAAAAACATAATTGGTGGTAGCTGATCTGTTTGTGTATAATTATTTAATTTACCTTTTATGAGCTGGCAAAGTTTTAGTTTCCTACCACTTAAAATCTGTTTTGCAGAGTCAGTCTCAAACTTATAGTAAACCTCCATGATGATGTTTCTTTCTTTTTTTTACTTATCTGAATATTCTGAAGAAGGTTTGATTCGATTTTGTTGCAAGACTGTTTCTTAGAGGGCAACCCATTTCATGTTTATTACAGATTACAATAACTTTGTTCTTTGTTCTGTTGAGTGCTGCAGGGTGTCAAACGTGACAGGAAGTCTGACAGTTTCTGATTGAGCAGAGTAATTAAAGTGTTTCTCTGTCAGTGAGATGTCAGCACTGACTTGGTGGATTTAGCAGCTTTTGCCAGTCCTGACTTTCTGTCTGCGTCTGAACACACTCCAGGTGTCGATGCCAAGCTGCACACTCACACAACAAAGGTTATCTTATAAGGTCAACTAAAGAGGTCAAACGTCTTCATCTTCACGCAGCATCACAAGATAATAGTAATATTTGTGTATGCGTGGCTGCTCTTCCTTGTTCGGTCTGATCTGCTCGTTTCCTCCTGACGGCTGTCAGCTCTGACTCTGAAGACGTTTGGACCTCCTGTTCTGCTGGTGTTCCTCTGAACTTGTTTTGAGCCACAGAAGTTGCTGGTGCACTCGGGTGAAAAGTTTGAACAAGCTGAGGTTTTTCTGACTTACAGTGATGAAATTTAAACTCTGAGACAGAACTGAACTGGAGAGATAATGAATTTTATAGGATTTCCAAGGTTTAAGTTCACAAACAACTAAATAAATGAATCCTGGGGTTGGCTTCTGCATTTATAACACTTCTGAACTATTCTGAAATTAAACCCCAGTTTACCATTTACCTACCAGGCTGCCATGTTATATAAACACTGTATAATTACCAGCATTTTTAGGCCTTTTAATTATTTTTTTAACTGAAGCAGCACATTATACAGTGGGGTGCGAAAATTTGGGCACCCTTGTTAATTTTCCTGATTTACCTTTATAAATCATTGATTGTTTGGATAAAAAAAACAGTTAAATATATCAAATAGGGACAAACAGTGATATTTGAGAAGTGAAATGAGGTTGGTATGATTTACAGAAAGTGTGCAATAATTGGTTAAACAAAATTAGGCAGTTCAAAATGTCCTGATGCATCTCAGTAATCCAGGTAAAAAAATCAAAAAGAAAAAAATAGTATAGGTCTTCTGGACGGGTTCTTCTCTAATGAAACGTTTCGTCTCTCCTCCAAGAGACTTCTTCAGTCTGAGAGTTTCAGGCWAAATTCAGGCTTTTAAGCMCTGCCTCCATGTGACTGATACTCACATCACATGGCTATCATTGACACCTAATTAACACTTATTGTTAACAGGGGGTGGAGTGATACTGCCAATGGCAGCACTGTAGGAGGGGGACAACTGAAAACGGAGGCCTCCACCTCTGTTTAATGATGGACGGTCTTTCTTCACAAAAATGGCTTCTTTTACTCCTCTCTCAAACCAACGTTCCTCTCTATCAAGAATGAGAACATCCTCATCTCTGAAAGAGTGACCGCT
Source organism: Austrofundulus limnaeus (assembly GCF_001266775.1). Taxonomy (NCBI): domain Eukaryota; kingdom Metazoa; phylum Chordata; class Actinopteri; order Cyprinodontiformes; family Rivulidae; genus Austrofundulus; species Austrofundulus limnaeus. The sequence goes on along the minus strand of NW_013954503.1, from coordinate 28,054 downwards.
GGCCTGTAAATGAGTGAAAACTGCAGAGTTCTGGCCATTAGATGTAGCTCGTCTGTTCAAAAGAACGTCCCAACACAGACAAACAAGACAAACAAATCAATATTTAAAGTCGTTTAATTACTCAACACCACCTCTCAATCATTCCTTTTGCCTTTCAGCTTTTCACCGGATTCACCTGTAAATAAACTCACTGAACTTTTATCTGTTGTCTGAGTCATTTGTTTACTGTTGTCTCACATCCAATTTGTGGAGTCCTCACAAAACGAACCCTAACAAATACTTTCAGTTAAGAGAACAATAAATCAAATAAGAGAAGATTCTTCTGTTTATTATCTGATTAAAAAGGAAGAGAATGTCTCGTTGAAAGGTTAAGGCGACCTGAGGTGGCCTAAGTCCAGTTCTAAGTGGAACAGAGGTTTTGTTCCTTCGAAGGCCCATCAGAGGACTCAGAGTCCAAGACAGTTTCCTTGATAATTTCAYTCRAGGTGACCCCTACAGTATTTTCCAGATTTATTGGACTGTTCTGGAACATTTGCTGGAGTCTGCATTCTTTATTTGTAACACACTAGAATTTAGTTTCTGACTCTGCTGTTTGTTTTTCCACAACAAATCCTTGATATTGAACAAAAACAGTTAATCTATCTTTTCTGTTGTGTCACCACTGGTTTGATCCCTTGACAGGGTAAGCTACTTCAGAGACCTGATGAACCCTCGAGTGTGTCCCATCTGGACCCAGAGCTCTCAGACAGGTTGCAGTTTGTCCCCGGGGAGGAAACTGTCTGGACTTCAGGGCTTTAGCTGCTGTTTAAAACCAGAGAGGCCTTTTCTTGGACGTATGGCCTGAATAAATCTGTCTGCTGTCAGATTTTATACAGGTGTCGTAAACTTCCTGTGGTTYGTTTTAAACGAAGCCTCTTCAGTTTGTTGTACAAGTTATTTAAATCTTGTTCACTTTGCTTCAATACAATAAAAACTGATTAGTAAAAACCTACCTAAATTGAAAGGAAAAAGAAGCGGTTGTGTGTCAGTCTGCAGCTGATTATTGTCTCAAATCTAATTCTACTCTCCTTGTTTGTCAGAATCTGTTCTTGTGCCTCGATACCTTTTAATTATAAAGTGAAAGTGTGTTGATCCCTAAAAGGTGGATCGGCATTTGTTTGAAGTCCGCAGGATTCGGTCTGAGCCTAAAGAGGCTCTTTGATCTTGTCAGTATTAGATTTTTAGCCTTTTTTTTTTGGGAGATTTGGAGCCTTTGTTAAAGCCCGCTTCATGTCAGAGCTTCAGCRTTTGAAGGACTTAAAGATTGAAATCCTGACAGACTTTTTTCTTAAATAAATCCGAGCTGCAAGTTTCTAAGATTAACTCTGTTTGACCTTTTACCCATCAGTTACTCCTTCCCGTTAAGAGTTGTGACTAAAACCTTAAAATCTATTTGACAGTTATTTTTAAATATTACAAAAAGAGCAAAGTCCTATTTTTAGAATCAACTTATTTAGTCTGAACAGAATAAAAATCACTGTCAAACAGCAGGAAACTGTTTTTAGGGTGAGAAAAGTAATTTTTTCTTGAGAAACCATAAACTCCTGTTGTTTGAGCAGGTACTTTATATATAGAACTTTTATTTATTTAATTATTTTTATTTTGCTCCAGGAGTTCTTTTAACTGTGTAACTTGTGCAAAATGAATTATTATTAGGGAAATTATGAGTTTTTAATGAATAAGGTTTGCTGTTCTAACATCAATAAAAAATGTTAATTAAAATCCAGAATTGATCCTTTAAGTACTTTTAAGCAGACTTTAAAGCCCTGATTWTTACAGCAGTCTTTATTATTTCACCCCTAAATTATTTATGCAGCGAAAACAAAGAAGGAAATAGTTTGAGTGACTGTGTTTCATTATTTAGATAAAATCACAGTGCAAACATGCCTTTAATTAAGGTTTATCTGTAGGTTTTAAGCAGTTACGGCTCACTCAGTTTATTTATTTATTTGTATTGCAGCATGTGTCTTTTGAGTCATAATTCTTATAATGTAACAATTGAACAGTTAAGTGAACCTCATCTTTATTATTTCGTGAGCATACATAAAGATACACAATTTAATCAAAGAAAAATACAAGTTCTATCAAAAAATAGCTACTATTTCAACGGCCTGTTACATGTATTTACTTCAAAGACAAAAAGTATAAAAAAACTTCATATTTAAGAATTTTTGCATAAWACACGTAATTTTAATTCATTTCGTCTTATATCTGGTAGATTTTCTTTTGAGCTTTGCTCAAAGTGAAACAGGAAGTGACATCAAAGGGGAACTCTTTAAGAGAAGSAACTCTCTGGTCTTTGTTTATTGAAACAATATTTTTTGAACTCTGACTCTTCTTTATTTCTGATAGTGACTCAAAATAATCTAAAACATATTTTTCTCTACAGTCTGTGCTGTTACTTATTGTAGTGATGCTCTGTTTACATTCAGGCATTCCCCTTTGACATCACTTCCTGTTACTTCACATGTGAATATTTCAACAACTGTCAGGATTTTTTTTCTTGCAATTTGTGATGGATGTTATATTTTAAAAAGGCATTTATATTTATTACAAAAAGCAGATGGCATAGGCACTTTAAACTTATACTATAAATGTCTTAAGAAAATCCAATTAGTTTTTTCATTAGATGCACCTTTTATTGTTAGTGAACTAAAAAGTGACCCTGTTGCTCTGACAGATTAAAAAAAGTCAGAATCAGTGAGGTCTAACTGAACCATAGCTGAGTTTTTTTTTTTAAATTTTTGTTACACACTCCAAAGTYAGGGTGAATTGTGCCGACCTTCTGAAGGTCATTGGTTTAAGAAATCTGAGATAAATACCATCCCAGCATGGTCATTATATGGATAATAAATAAAACCCCTGACCTGGCAGCAAGGAGAATTCAGCAAACATTAAAAGTGCAACAGTTTAACACTGTTGAGGTGTTTTAAGAGGAAACAGAGGAKTGGTTGCAGTTAACACCAGCCCTGATTTCTCCCACTGACTGACAACCTGTTCTGTGTACTTTTATTACCTCCGCCAAGGAGGTAATGTTTTCGGTTGCGTATGTCTGTCGTTCTGTCTGTGGACAACATTACTCAAAAACTTGTGGACGGATTTTCATGACATTTTTACCACATGTGGGTACTGGACCAAGGAACACACCTTTAAATTTGGGTGATGTTCCGGATCACGATGCGGATACAGGAATTTTTTTTTTCTTGTAATCCTCTGAGATCGGCAAAGCTGTGATGCTTTCACAGGGCTTCTGTAAAAAACAGTGACCGCTTTCAGTGTTTGGATTTCAAACTTTATAAAAGTAATGTTAAAACCAGATGTAATGATGAATAATTTTTGCCATAACGTGCACATTTTTAGACATTTGGTGCACATTTAGAGAACGTTTTGTGACCAGGAAGTGCGTGACTGCACCATGAAACTTATTTTTTTCCCATTTCCTCAAACACACCACATTGTCGGTAGGCTTGTACACAGACCAATGAAGATTGAGGAAGAGGAGTGACGCGGTGGACTTCAGACTCGGAGGTTGTTTGTTTGTTTGTTTGTTTGTTAATTTTTATTATTATTTAAATGAGGCCAGATCAAGTCCAGAGCTCTTTGTGCGCCCCTCTGTCCACCTCTCGACAAACTTTGGGGGAAAAGAATGTGCAGAGTGTGGTTGTGTGGTCCTCACAAAGATAGGAAGACGCGTGTGTGTCTGTGTGATTAGACACTTGATGAAAACTGCTTTTTTAAATCACGTTGCACCAATGTGAAAGATTTCAACAATAACGTCAGGTGACCAGTCTGACTTTTTTCCTTTTTTTCACATTGGACTCCACCAAAAGAAACCCCATCATACTGCAGCTTAAATGTTCACTACATCAGAACTTATTCAGTAAATGTGTTTCATCTCTGCTTTTGTGCGTTAACTCTTACAGGATGGAGGAAACTGGTCTTGGTGGAGGTTTGCACTCTCCCAGTGCTTCTAGTTGATTCATCTGTTTTAATAACAGCCCCTCTGTTCCACCAACTCTGCCTCACATAAACGAACAGATAATTGGCTCCCGTCAGGTTTTTTTCAGCCATGCTTTGAAGGACTACCTTTTGCTTTTTGTTCATTCTGCAGAGTTAAAGCTCAGACTGCATCAAATAAAAATAAAAAGAAGGTAAAGCACGCATCACCGGTGCAACGTGCAGATGCTCTTCGTTAGCACAGCCGGCTGCTGAGCCATCTGCTCGCACTGTTCGCTGTAAGAATGAGGAGATTATCAGAAGAACACCTACATATGTTAGGAAGAACAGAAACTGCTTCACACCGAACTGTGAAGAAACAGAAACTGACCCTGAACTTTACCTTTTCTTTGCTGCTTTGTCCCTGTGATTTTCTTGATCTGTTTGGGCTTGAACTGAAAAACAAAAGCAACAAAAGCAATACTTTTTCATTCTTTTAAATTTTCAGTTCATTTCATTCATTTAGCAGAGGTCTTCTGAGAACACTGAACAAAAGAAAAGTCTATTAATCTGATTGAAATCCAGTTTTCAAATCACAACACATTCACAGACAGCYTCAGCTTCATCCTGAGCATCATGGAGGCAACGCGACGAGAAACTTCACTCTGGAACTTCTTTTACATATTTTTAAAAGATAAAAAAAACAACCTGTCACCTCGCAGCAAGAAAGTCACAGGTTCAAAACTGGGCTGCAGCCTTTCTGTGTKAACTTCCTGTTCTCCTCGTGCATGTGTGGGTTTTCTCCTGGTATTCCAGTATTCCATGCAGTTTAGGTTAACTGGCAACTTCAAAGGCAACATTTTACTAGTTTTGTGATTTGCATTAATAAAGAAGTGTCCACGTGTCTCCAAAATGTCACAACTTTCAGAGAATTTTCAATGTCATTGTGTGAGTACCACACATAGTCATCAAATGTCAGTGGTGGGCACCAGCCCACTAAAGCGCAAATTCGCTAGTTGCGGACCTAAATGTTTCGTTTGCGCTTAGCAGTTTTACTAATTTTTATAATTCATAAGCAGATTTGTGC
>NW_013954503.1:20222-21992 GCF_001266775.1 Austrofundulus limnaeus | reverse complement strand
ACATTTATAAATGTATGAATCATTTGGTGAAAAACTGACTTTGAAAAATAAATCTGTTCTTTTTTTCTTATAAAAGACTAAATAAAACAAAAATATTGGTGGTTATTTTTGACTGTGTAACTTTATAAGTGGCACCCCATATTAATTCCCTGTGTGTGAGTACAGTTTGAGATGTAACAACTCGAGTTGATTGACAGGACGGTTGTAAAGAGGTGTCACCGTGAATGAGGACAAGACAATCAGCAAATCCACACCATGTACTCCACTGATCCTGCAGCTGTGTTATTTTCAGCTCTGTGATCATTGTGTAGTCCACTCTGCTTCACACAAGTGAGACATGACAAATTTACATTTCCTTAAACCCAGATAATGAGACGACTCCGCTGCAGTCTGAAGCTGAAAGTGTGTTTAGACTGCTCCACGTTTCTCAAGGCTCCTATTTTTGGACTAAAAGATATTTTTTCTGAGATAAACTCCYGAGCTGTGATCACACTTCATCTGTCATCACACCCAGGATGTTTGTTGGCTTTGAGTGGGAGAAATCACAGCCACTCCAGCTTTGTCACAGATTTGCATTGCAAATTTGACTGTTCCGTATCAACAACATTTAAGTTCAGTTCAATATGATGTCATGAAAAGGACACGTCACCATAAACATCATCACTTAAATTTACACAAACACAAGTCTGTGCACAAATCAGTGTTCATAAATAGATCAATAGTTCTTCAGGTCTTTTTAAACTTGCTGAAATTTAACCATTGATCAGCAGTAAAATTAGCCAAATGCTTTCTGAAATTTCCTGAAGAACTCAAACTGTGAAAACAAAATCTTCAAGGGGCAGAGAACAGCTGAAAAATGTGCAGATAAAAAGGAAAAGGAGTAGAAATGCAGCCGAAAGAGGCAGACAAAGCTGAAGAGGGTAAGAAGAAAGTGACAGGAAAAAATAAAAGTTGCAGAAGAAGAAGTTGAAAYTGGCAGAAGAACAACAGAAAAGGTCAGAATGATCTGCAAATCTGCCAAATCAAAGCTGAAGGAAGCTAAAATGAGCACAAATGAGTTAAAAAGAGCAGAAGTGAAAGAAAATGTAGAAAGTACAGTAAACATTCACAGTRTGAACAGTTTGAATGGTTTGAGCATGTTGAAGACAGCTCCATTAGTTTCATGAGAAAAAAAATGCAGAAAAATAACTTCCTGAAAACTGTAAAACAGTTCTGAGTTCCTGCAAATCAAGACTGAAAACCTGACATTTTTAAATGAATCAACATTTTGATGTGTAACAATGGCACTTGACAAAACTGTAATAATTCAATTGTTAACTGTGTTCTATGACTTTATATTTTTGTGTTTTTATGATGTAAAACACATTCAGTTCAATTAAAAGGAAAAAAATAGTATAGGTCTTCTGGATGGTTCTTCTTTAATGAAACGTTTCGTCTCTCCTCCAAGAGACTTCTTCAGTCTGAGAGTTTCAGGCTAAATTCAGGCTTTTAAGCCCTGCCTCCAGGTGAATCCCACTCACATCACCTGGGATGTGAGTGGGATTCACCTCTCCCATCACAGTGGGAGTCACCTGTGAACGATGGTCATGTGATGTGAGTATCAGTCACATGGAGGCAGGGCTTAAAAGCCTGAATTTAGCCTGAAACTCTCAGACTGAAGAAGTCTCTTGGAGGAGAGACGAAACGTTTCATTAAAGAAGAACCCGTCCAGAGGACCTATACAAAAACACGTATACACACACACACACACACACACACACACACACATAG
>NW_013954503.1:17413-19222 GCF_001266775.1 Austrofundulus limnaeus | reverse complement strand
GTCAGACAGACCAGTGTTTACCCAGCATTCCTTGCTGAGAAATCTTGCCAAAATGATGTGTTTGCATGTTTATGACCATTAAAGAAGTTCATGAGAGTAAAAATGAGTTGTTCTGGTTTGTTTTCTAGTTCAGTTTTATCAAGTTGTTCAACTTTAAGTTTGTGTTATTGGCCAAAAATCGACACCATGATTGAGAGGTATGTCCTGGTGTGGTCGACTCCAGTTTACTTTTCTACTAAGTACCGAGCAGTGTTAATGCATCACAACAAAGGGTTTGATATTAACTCTGAGTGTTGTTAAATTTACACTTTACATTCTCAATTTGATGGTGTGTTAACTTTCCAAACACCACAATTTCCTTTGTTCACAATAATAATACACTGATGTTAATTTTAACACTTGATTTTAACACTGTTGAAATGTTAATATGACACCCAGTATTGTTGAATATTTAACACTGCTGGCATTTTTGCTGTGCATCTGCCTCGACCGGCTGGTTGGAGGACAGGAAAGAGACACASACAAACACAGAAGAACTGGTCCAGGACTGGTCCAGGTGCACCTTCTTCTGGAAGAGACAAAGAAAAAACATGATAGAAATAATAACAATAAATACGTAGAGAAGAGAGACTAAAGACAACAGCAGAGTGAGGAAATGTGCTCAGTTTGTGCTCCAGCAGTCTAAGTCTATAGCAGCAGAAATGAAGAATAATTCAGGAAACCTAAGTCTAACTATAGGATTTATSAAAAAGGAAAGTCTTCAGTCTAATCTTAAAAGTAGACAGAGTGTCAGCCTCACGGACAGACTTTGAACTGGCTTGTTGCTGAAATGTGTTATACAAAAAAACTTGATTGATTGAAAAGCTAATATCTCCTAAATTATTAATTACTGACATACCACAAGTCATAGYCTGAATGTCTTGAAGCAGCTGAAAGTTTTGATATATAAACTGTTGAAACGGCACGAAAATTGTGGAATGACAAAAATGTATGGAMGAAAAAATTGATCTCAATAATGTGAATGTTTGATAAACGTTCACAGTAATGACCATTGAAAGAACTGATGGCGTTTGGGCTAAACGCATATCTGTATTTTCACATGCTTTTTCACAGGTTGATAAGRGCAGAAACCTGAATTCATCCTTTARCTGCTATAAAGACAAAAACAAGTCGCTTAAAATTAAAAACAACTAAAAGCACACTTGTACTATATAAATGTGTTAAACCCCAAGGGGTTTTCTTGAAGTTTGTGCTTGGAAAAAGCAYGCCCAAATGTAACTGAGTGTATCTCAGCACCTAAAAACACCATATAAATACCCCTGATTTCAAAATAAAGCTAACACTTGGGAGATTTCGTCAGGAGTGTAAGTATCACATCACATGCCTTTGTTTCAGAGATACTGAGGATGAAACGTAGAAAAAAACAGCTTTTTTTGAGACCGGGTTTTGCCCAGATGCCATTTTGTGCAGCTTGTTTACAGATTCAACTGTGTGTTTTATCTGTGTCTGGTGGACATAGAAATGGTTTCTAAGAGTTTTTAGCCAAGATTCTGACGTTTCTATAGATACCACACATGTCTATGTTTACCTATTAGAACGTTGGTTAATAAAGAAAGCAAAAAAAATATATGATTTTGCCCCCGCCGGCGGGGGCGTGGGGCTTAAGGGCTCGACACACGGTAGGCGACGTCGCTCGCTCTCCATTCATTTCCTGTGGAGCCTGTGCGGTGAGGCGACAATCGCTCGCCCTCCTCCAGCTAAGCGACCGGCAAAAATAGTGCATGTGAAATTTCACGCTCATACACGTAG
>NW_013954503.1:14159-16201 GCF_001266775.1 Austrofundulus limnaeus | reverse complement strand
CTACGTGTATGAGCGTGAAATTTCACATGCACTATTTTTGCCGGTCGCTTAGCTGGAGGAGGGCGAGCGATTGTCGCCTCACCGCACAGGCTCCACAGGAAATGAATGGAGAGCGAGCGACGTCGCCTCCCGTGTGTCGAGCCCTTTAATCGCTGTAGTTTGTCGCTCCCTGTGTGTCGAGCCCTTTAAGAGGACAGAATGGTAACATATGTAGTAATAATTACATTATAAAGCCATTCAAACGACATAAACATCCACATATGAATCTGACATATGAAATTATGAACTTTAGACCTTTTAAACTTTATCCTGAGATACCTCCAGCAAAGTTCAGGCACCTGATGACATCACAGGAAACTGGTATCAAGGCATTGCAGTGAAATAATCTCGACACGAGTCGTTATAAAGAAGAAGAACATTGACATCAGACTTTCTGCTGCAGCTAACAAAAGAAAGTCTGGAGCTGAATGTCTACAGGTAGACGTGAAGCCTCGGCACAGCCACGGYTCTGTGCGGGGAATGTAATTTCAGCCGTGAATGATGACTGACAGCCTCTGAGGAATGATAGGCATGTCTTATCTTTATTTTTACTCAGGGTAGAGGAGAGAGGAGGGGAAGGATGGAGGACAGGGGAGGAAAAGAAGCTGTGAACTCAGTGAGTCATTAAACACAGCAAATGAGGCACCGATACATTTAGAATGGTTTTAACGTGGTCCCCACCGTGTGGAATAGACAGGCGAGCGTGGCACCAGAGATAATACCAAGCTGCGTACATTTTAATGGGCTTGACAGGGAGGGATCAGAGAGTATTAATCCATAGCTCTGCCGCACCCCATCCTGCTAATGTGTCTCTTTACCAAACTATTACAGCCTCACTAAGGCACAGACAAATGGAAAATAAATGGGATGGAGATGCTTCCATATTAACTGGATGTCAGGAGCAATCATTTGTTTCCTCAGCGGGTAAAGTGGTGACATACGTTGAGTTATAATAGATATTTTCTCAGTAAAATCACATTTTTTATGACATTAGACATGATACCTGAGTTGTTATATTGATGATTATTTTTTTGGTTGCAACATTTTCTTTGGCCAGGCAGTGTGTTTTAACTTCTTCAGCATCTTTCAGCTAAATTATTCAGCAATTAGTATCGTATTTTTGCAGGAAGTGCATTTTCTCCAGTTACGTTTAGTTTTCCCTCCTGGTTTATTCTCCGTTTCGCTGCTATTAATAAGAACTGCGAGGAGGAGAAAGAAAATAAAAAGCTAATTAACAGAGAGAGAGTCAAGGTTAACGATGCACAGAAGTGCTTCTGCAGTCGTCTCCCTCTGAGACGCTACAAACAAAAGTGAACAACGTTCGGCTGATGTCTGTATTCGTTCTCCCAAAACCATCAGCCGAAGAGAATGCAAGAACGAGTCGAAAACTTCCAGGAAAGAAAACCTCCGTTTGCAGTTTCATGGCACAAAGCTAATAATTGATTATTATATTGAAAGATGAAATTTCTTTAGAAAGCAGCTGGTAAATTATACATAGTTAATCCTGGCTGTGATTGTTTATGAAATAAAATGAGTTCTGCAACATGGTGGCTCTGGATCCTTTCAGAGGATCGATACTGACACCTGTGGGTAATTTAATCTACTTCCTTACAGCTAGTGAGAGTAATTGATGAATTCACTGCAGCTATCAAAAGGTAAACATAACATTGTTTTATTGATCTATTAAAGAGAAAATTGACTCGTTTAAGATAAAGTTTATTATGAGGTGCCGTTTGTAAAGTTACACAGTTAAAAATTACCACATATATTTTGTTTTATTTAGCCTTTTATAAGAAAAAAAAACAGATTTATTTTTAAAAGTCAGTTTTCACCATATGATTCATACATTTATAAATGTCAGAGTTTATTTATAAACTAAATATTTAACTTGCAAATTAAATATTTAGTTAACAAGCTAAATATTTAACTTGTGACAAATATTTAGTTTTGAGCTAAATATTTAGCTAGCAAGTTAAATATTTAGCTAGCTAGCTAAATATTTA
>NW_013954503.1:11645-13224 GCF_001266775.1 Austrofundulus limnaeus | reverse complement strand
TTAAATGCATTTAATTAGTTTGGATTTGTTTACATTTTGAATATAAAAAAATCTGTGATGTTAAATGAAAATCCCACAGTTTGAGGTTGTTTTATGTATTAGACTTCATTTAACCCACAGAGTTGTTGCTCTTCRTCYACGTTCACACTGCAGGTCTTTACACTCAGTTCTGATTTCATTGCCTGGTTGTTGTCACCTCCACACGACTCCAGTTCTATGTCCCTGAAGTGCAGGAAAAGGTTGTGTTTGGAGATATAAATATTAATGTATTGATTCTGAAGTTGTGCAAACTTGCAAATTATCTGCCAAACTTGTTTCGTCAAATGTTTACATTTGATCTCCCAGCTTCCTGCCTGCGACATGACCGTTCAGACCACATTTGTTTTGAAAAACATCAAATACGCCTCAGATTTAGTTCTACAAATCCCGGACGAGCCCCCATTTGTCACAGCCCGACTCAAGACCATGACAAAAATGGGAGACAGACAAGTGAATCTGATGAAAAAAATGGTTTATTCTAAAAAAATTATCAGCTACAGCCCATGAGCACAAGTCCGCTGCCTGCACCCACGAGGTCCAACCGAGACAGAGGTCCAACCTGTAGGCCAAGACCCAGCTGCCGTAACGAGCAGGAAACCCGCCTTTTAAACCCCAGCCTGAGCGTACATCCGYCTACTCCCTGAAARAAAGAAAATAGAGACACCTACTGGACTGGAGAGGGTCATCACAGTTTGGAAGTTTCCTGTGTCATAAAAAATGAAATTCCGAGATGCAGTGTGAACTTAGTCTTAGAAAAACAGAAACAAAAAAAAAAAAACGTCTTTGGGTTGCTATTTTTATCATTTCCCAATTTCTACTGAAAACTGAGCCTGGAGTCGGAACAAAGTTGAACTTTAATGAGGGCGAAGGGGAATTACAGTGACTTCTGTTGCTACTTGAAAAACACGTGATGATGAAAATAGAAGAATTTGTTGAAGAAGAATCAGAACGCGTCGGCTTCTGGGATCAGATCTGGTTTTTCACATCAGCTGCACTAACTGAGACTGATGTTTTACAGCAGTGCTGACAGTTTTTAATTTGACAGTCTTGGTCGCCTTTCCAAAAAAAAAACAAAGTAAAAGCAAACAGATTAGTTAGTACCTAACAGGATCCTCCTGCTCATTTCTGTCTGCCTGTAACTTTAATTACTTTTGTTTTAAAATCAATCGACCTCCAGCTGAGTCTGCACACCGGGGGCCAATCTGCATTCAACACCAGACCAATTAAGAGCAGTGCAGTGAAGTCGAGCTCTCCTCGGCTCCAGTCGGCTCGGCAGATCTTTGTGAATCAGTAACAAGTTTTCTTATTTGCTTGAGTGTTTGTTAGTCAAGATTTATTTAGGATTGGGTCTGATATTATGTGTCCGGTCACCTGTTAATCTTCGGGCATAAAATACCATAAAACACCTTAAAAAGTACACAAATTAAATGAAGAACTGCTTTTGAACTGCTTTAAAGTAAATTCACAAGTTTGGTCTCTTTTTTAAGCTAATAATCTGAATTTTTTACTTCAGCAGTCATATTCTTTGTAACTGTAACTA
>NW_013954503.1:7815-10966 GCF_001266775.1 Austrofundulus limnaeus | reverse complement strand
AATTAAATGAATGAACTAAATCAAAAATAATATCAGCAGGTTTAGTCAGCTAACAGGCCAAAAAATGATGGAGGCAAAAAACATTTTCCTGTGAGCGTAGCTTCCTTCGTTAGCCTTGTAACACTGCCTAAATATGGCGACTTCCACAGTGTTTACCTCGTCCATCACTGAACAAAGTTCCCACCTCCTCTATATATACACCAAATGAAAGGTACGGTGATTGGCTACACAGCTGTGGCGTCAGAGCAAAGCTCGGAGCTGATTGGCCGAATCTACAGTCAATCAAACCCAGAATGACGGAAACCGAAAGTTGGTCACTTCTCATATATTATTGGCTCTGGACAGCCGATACTTGAACCCAGTTGGTCAAATGAGGTGTCAATCAAAAGAGGAGGGCCTAGACGGCAATTTTAATGCATTGCACACGGACACAGGATGAAGAGAAACACAGAAACGACATTTCAAAATAAAATGAAACAAAAACGGCAGGCGGGCGTCCCCCTGAATGTTAACAATTGCAAAATATTTAAATGAAACATTAACAACAAGAATTAAGCTGAAAGTCTCTTATTGTGCTGGATGTTCATTGTTGTTCCTCTTTGTGAGCTTTAGATATCGACCCATGTGCAAGTTCACTAATTACTGTCCTGCTCGGTGTCTGATAAAGGATGAATTAACTTTTTTATAAGTTTTATTGAATGTAACATAAACATTACTAAAATATAATATTCATACACTCAAAGGAGTGGGCAGAAGTATACACATTTTAGCCAATCCCTTCTCCTGTGACCTGATTCCATCACTTATTATTCACAAAGAAAATTAGTCTTAATTTCTAACGAAATAACAAATCCAATAATTAAAAATAAATATAACTATAATAAAAACTAGAGGAACTGCATTTCCTTTGGAAATGAGATGTGAATGCTTAATGCTGAAGTATTTTGATAAACAGCTAAATGGTAGCCAAAATTGGAGATAACAGCTGAAATTAGCAGAAACTACTGAAAGAAGCCTAAAAGGCTTGAATGAGCAGAAAGATGAATGAAGCACAAAATGTAAAAATTAGCAGACAAATGACAGAACGATAGCTGAATTAGCAAAAAAAAGCAAAAATTGTATTTTTTTTAAATATTTTGATTTTAATTTAAGCTTTAAAAAGCTGTCTTTACTGCTGAGTTTGATCAAATGAGAGTAAAAAAGATAAACGTCTGGAACACAATAAATGGGGAAATGAATCCAAACCTGTTGGGTGTTTTATCGCTTTGAATTTAAAATGTAATTTCTGAGCAAGCTAAATTACTACACAGGAATTTAACGGTAATGATGATGTGTATCAGTGCAGAAAACAGATGTTTTTGTTTAGTTTTCTCTGTCATTCCTCCATGCATAAGGTTTTATGTTCACCAAGTCTAGAACTAAAACAAGCTGCAGAGTCTGATTGTGCTGCTCAGCATGTTCATGTGTGGCCGGCATGCAGGGCAGCACAAAGGAAAACGTCTTCCATGAACCCAACTGTGACTTCATGTTTTAAATGAATACTTGCTTAGCTTGAAGAGTAGCTTCCACTGATTTCATCCCACCTTACCTGCAATAAAGTCAAGTGCCCATCTGCATTCATGAATGTTAATACTGCAGCATGTGTGGGAGATCTGAAAAATACAGACATGTCTGTGGATGAAAGTTTAAGTTGGTGTAGATCAGCTCCACATTGTTGTTCATCGGGTTCTGCAGCTCTGCTCAGCACGTCGCAGCGTCGGACCTCCACAGTGTCTGCTGCGTGTGCACCGTGATGAAATTAGCCCGACAGCAGGGGGTGATGGAAATGTGCATTTCTATCTAATGTTTAAAATTATAAGTGCTTTTATCTCAGTTACACRTCATAAAATGTTTCCATTCGATGCTCCCCTGGTGTTGTGGAAGGACTGCAGAAATATTAGTTTTTATTCATCACATTTAAACTGGAAAAACTGGGGATTCAAACCTGAGAGGTTTCTAAAACAAACAAAAGTAAAATGGAGATGAAAACTGACCCTTCTCTTACGTATTCTTTATTAAACTTTGTAAATATTCAGTTATATGGCATTAATGATCACTTCAGTTTCAGTTTTACTCATCCAGTCTTCCCAGCACAAACGAACAGTTTCTCTTGATCAGCTAAAACCAAAATAGTTTAGCTTTTTACATCTGAAAAAAAAGATTAGAATTTAGAATGTTTATAAATCTGAATATGTTGAATAGTTTTTGAGTTATAAACATTTTTGTACGAACAAACACCTGAAATATGTGATCTGTCATAAAACCGTTGGCTGGCGCAGCGTGGGTCGAACATCTCTACATTTCTAACAAATTTCACGCTGATCAGTGCAGCCCGTTTCTGTGCTACGGTTGATCAAACAGCTCTGAAAAATAATAATTTAAAATATTAATAAAAAAAATAAATGCACTTCTCAGTCAGTGGGTCAGTTTAAGTCCAGACTGAAGACACATCTGTGCTCCCTGGCCTTTAACACTGCTTAAAAGGAATATTTGTACTTAATTTGATTTGAGTTTTTGGGAAATTGCTGCAACTTATATTAAGTATGTTTTTGGTTTTTCTTGGCATCACTATTTTTTGGTATCTTACGGCCTATTCTATTATTGTTATTTTTAACAAATTTTTATTTTATTGTAATTTTATGTGGGTGCATGCTGTGTCTGTATGTGTTGTTTTATCCTTAGTTAAATGTGATGTGATTGCTGTGAAGCACTTTGGTCAACTGAGGTTGTTGTAAATGTGCTATTTAAATAAAATTTGACTTGACTTGACTTGATAAAATCATCCATAAAGTTGGGGGGTAGTATTATACTTGGATAAATATTTTTACTTATGTATTTTAACTCAAATATCGGCTTCATTCACAAAATTATTGAGTCCGGAAATGAGACCTCATCGTAAAAATCAGTTGAAACGAGCTCACCTCTGACACTCCTCTGTGCTTCAGAGTGAGATAATAACAGATCCAGGCAGGAGACATGATGTGAAAAAAAAGGATAAAAAGTATTTTTGCAGCTCAGTAATGATAACAAACTAATGACATTAGTGTGTGACCGAGCTGCTCCTCGAACAACAACAAACACATGTGTCTGTAATGGCTGCCATCTACAGGTG
>NW_013954503.1:2563-4526 GCF_001266775.1 Austrofundulus limnaeus | reverse complement strand
CTTTAGGACCACAGTGTACCATCTTCTGACCATGTCCATCCCTTTAGGACCACAGTGTACCATCTTCTGACCATGTACATCCCTGTGTGACCACAGTGTACCATCTTCTGACCATGTACATCCCTGTGTGACCACAGTGTACCATCTTCTGACCATGTCCATACCTTTATGACCACAGTGTAGAAACATATATGCTGAGAAGTCGTGTTTATTTTCAATTTAAACATATAAACAGCATTTTAATAACAACTGAAGGTGACATAGTTACTTTATTATGCTATAGAATTTAAATATATGCCTGGGAAACAAAACATTGTCCCTTTAAGTAACAAATAATTATATCACTAGCTGTTTTTCCTTTCTAAGTTTGAGTGTGAAGTTTCTCGTGTCATCCAGTACAGCAGGAACTAAAACTAACAGTAAAGGACAAGAAAAAGTCTTAAAGAGCCCAGAAATGTCACATTAATTGATTTATTTGGGGAAATGTTACACCTAACACAGCATGCATACAGTATACTACATGCTGTTTGCACTTTACGCTTTTGTTTAAAAGACACTTGGAAATAAATGCTTACAACTTCGAGGAACAAAGTAGATCACAAACCCTTTGATTTAAAACAAAAACATAAAATTTATATAACACATTGATTATCTGGGCTGCTATTGGTGCATTGCTCAATGTGCCAAATGGTTTCAGTCTAAAAAATTAGCACAGCAGTGAGCTTCTTACCTTTTTCACTTTTTAGGTCTTCTTTCATGTTTGAGTTGGCCTGAGGGAAGAGCTGCATTTCTGCGAATCATTAGTCACAGTCAGGTCCTTCAAGATAACTCTGATTTCTGCTCTGTGGGAAATTAGTCCCAAAAAGACACTTTTTTGTCGCTCCAGCTGATGAGTTGAAAAGAAAAGGGAGAAAATGAGGAGAGGAAGGTAACAGTGGGAGACGAGACAGTTGATGAGAAGGAAAGGGCTCAAGGAGGGTTTTAAAAACTAAAATCTACTGGAACTAATGATTGATGTCAGAGTGAAGACCTAGTCTTTAGGAATGAGTTGGATCAGCAGTTTGTTCAATGAAACATCAACATTCATTTCTGGAGGTTTTGTGCCTTTTTTTTTGCCATTTATATATTTAAATGTTCAGCTCATTAAAGAGACGAGTGCTATGACTTTTTGACTTTTGTGACTTTTATACAGTGGATAAAAGTGTTTGGCTGCGAGGTTCAGCCCATWGAGTGAAGGGGAGACCTCTCAGCCTGGACCAGACTGACACTCGGTCTCGTCCATTTTCTTGAACTTATCAAAGCCACACCGAGCAATTTTTGTTTTGAAACTTCCGTGGCAGACGTTTTTGATTTTTGAGACGGATACAGAGAAGCCTCGTCTCTGATCTTCGATTGAAAGCAGGCCAGGAGACGCTGGAAAAGTAACGTAGACTGGGAGGTTCAACTGGGTGAGGATCTGAGAGTTCGTCACTAACTGGAGCATCTTCCCTCCGACTTGAATCGTGGTGGGTGACTGACTCTGTCCTCGGTCAAGGTGGTGATCCGTTACTAAGTGTACCTGTTTCTGGCTGGATTCATTGAGAGACACATGCCCTCTGGTAAAATCCACATTATTTAAGGATAAAGAAAAAAACTAGTCCTCTTCTTCATCCTTTATTTACTCTAAATCAGAGATTCTTAAGCTATGGGCCGCAGCCCAAATGTGGGCCGTGAGCGCCACCTTGAGGGCCTCAAAAGAACAACAGTTTTAAACTTTGGGCCACAGAGGGCCGTGGGACCACATTGATTTAGAATAAGGTGTAATACACTTTCTCACCACTAGTATCAGTAGTGCACCACTCAGATGTTTAACAACTTTTTTAATATGTAGAAGAAGAACCTTAGAAACCTGCTGAGAATGGAAACTTATTTTAAATGAAAAGTAGAAACAAAAATGAAAGTAACTCATCAAAAACACCAAAGT
>NW_013954503.1:0-2079 GCF_001266775.1 Austrofundulus limnaeus | reverse complement strand
GGTCGATTCTAAAGAATCGAAGGGGGGATATGTCGTGTATTTTCAGGTGTGTATGGCTCTTTAAGACGAGAGCGAGCAGCGGGCACGCGCACGCTTCTCTGGCAGAGCTTCAGTAAACATCTAGCTGTGTGGACGCGCTTTCATGTCTCTCGTTAATAAATATGTCCAAAGCTGAAGAAATAGTCTCTTCTTCATTCAAATGTTAGCCTAGAGTTTTATTGACTTGCCAGAGGAGGAAGTCCACTGGTTTTCAGCAACCCAGGAGAAGCCACCGATAGCGGAAGCAGCCCCAAAGGCAGCAGCAGACGGGAGCAGACAAAAAGAGTCCGAGCCACCGACAGCAGACGGAGGGGAAAAGAGAGAAGAGTCCAGCAGCTGACAAAGCTGAGCCGAACCGAGCAGAAACGGAACCAGAGACAGGGAGAGACACAACAAAATGGCGCCACGAATTTTAGGTCTGTTTTGCATTTTATCTTTGTTAAATGCAGCTGTGAGCCTGTACGGAGAGCGTGGATCATATGTGTAGAGCTCAGATGGTCTCTGTGTCTCTTTCGTTTCTAGAATCAAATTTCTTTGTCATGCTAGCGTTTATATTTGTGTTTTTGTGTATCTGTGTTTTTATTGGGGTTAAAAAGAGCGTTTATTGTCGAGTTAAGTGCTCCGAGGAGAACAAAGGCTTCAGCTGCAGAGAAGGGGGCAGGGCAGAACATGCTCTGGGCGCAGCGAAAGCGTGCTTTGCCGTGACGGCAGATGTCGTAAACCAGCTTAAAGTACGAAAAAACTGTTCCTTTTATGTTTTAAATTGTCAAGCTGTGGTGTTTCCTAATCCGAGACTGGAAAAGGCATGTAATTCCGTCAGATTCAATTTTTAATAGAGTTTCAGCAGAGTGTTTTATGTTGAGGTGAAGTAGAGTTGAGATATAGAGAGAGCAAACAATGCCACATTTGTGTTGAGAATATTAAATTTAAGGATTAGAAGTGCAGCTACAGAGTAAAAAGCAGTGCAGAGTGAGATTACAGACGTCTCTCAGTATTGAAATAGAAGTTTAGAGGTGTCTGGCCAGTTTTTGAAGGAAAAATATAGAGAAAGGAAAATAAAGGGATCCAGTTTATTTTTCTTAAATTTTTATGTTTGTTGTCTGTTATTGTTATGTTAGTTAGTTTGTTTCTGTGTAAAAGCTTGATTTAGTGGAAATTTGAACGCTGGCCGTTCAAGATTTGAAAGAGGGGTGTGGTTCAAGACAGTTCTTTGTCTTGTCCAAACTGAGTTATGACGCAGTGGGGGTAGCTGTGTACAGACATCTGGTTTACATTTTTTTCTACCTCTCACTTCCTGCGAGTACCACTGGAGTCTGGCTTTGTATTGTTTTGTGTGTCTGACCATTGCTAAGCTAAGCTATTTTATTAGTTATTTTTCTGACAGTGTACCCGCCTCCGAGATTGTGTGTTCTCGGGAGGTTCTGTATGTAAAAGTACGTACTTTGAAGTATAAGTGTTGAGATGCGCATCTCTAGTGAAGTGAGGTTAACCGCACCACCGTGGTTAAATTGAAGGATCGGCARGGAGACGTCCTTTTGTCATCCTGTTAGCTGCGGCTAGGGCGCGGTCACGAGGTCGTTCAGCCTGGTTCTTTTTTTTGTTACCTCACCCAGATAGGATTACACGGTTGCAGTAACTTTTTGAGGCCTGAGTACTGTTTAATTCCGCTGGAAAAAGGCTGGGGAGGTAGCATGACAGAACAAGTGGTGGAGACTCGTCTAATTGTGAATTAAAGGGGGACTGTCAAACATTTTTTTTGTTATTTTTTTAAAGCTCTGTTCAAGCAAGGGGTCCAGGACTGTGTGTGTTTCTGTCCTAAAGGTGGTTCTGTGTTAAATGTGGAGTTTTTTGTTGTTTTTCTGTTTTTATTTGTGTATTGACTTGCCAGTTGAGCTGCATTCCACTGTGGGGGTGATGCAAAGTTTTTTTTCTGGCTGAGATCTTTCCTTTGTCTTGTCTAAGGTGATTTATGACAGAGGGGGGTTGGTTTCTCTGATGCAGCCTGTGAAAACATCTGGACTTGCATTAACCTGTTTTTTT
>NW_013954502.1:27119-27414 GCF_001266775.1 Austrofundulus limnaeus | reverse complement strand
CTTCACAGCAGTGATCTCCACCTTATACAGACGTCAAACACAGTATTTGCAAGATATGAGTAACTTTATTACTGTTATTACTCAGAATGACCTACAATATAGTCCACTTCCTGATTTTGGATCAGTCTCCAATCCGCTTGTTCAGACATGCAATCTAACAGCATAGTTCACATACATGTCAAGTTGTATGGATTGCTTTTAATGTACATGGATTTCCCATCCTTTTGCAGGTATACAGACATATAGCGAAATCTGACAGATTTTTTTCGTGTTTTACGGATTTTTTCAAAAAATC
>NW_013954502.1:24494-26119 GCF_001266775.1 Austrofundulus limnaeus | reverse complement strand
GTATATATATGTACACAGTATATATGCATATATTTTTTGATACCATAATCTGAAATGTATGTTCTGTGTTTTATGCAGGTGGTCCATTAAAGCTTGTCAACAACTGTGGATGAAGTGGATCTGTAAGTTTTGCAGTTTTGTTAGCTACAATGAAAGAACAATAGTGACTCATTACAAAGACAATCATCGTGGAAGACAGGGACTGAGCTGCATTTACTCAAACTGTCTAACTGTTCTCAAATCTCATGTGGATTTCGCAAAACATATCAAAGAACATAAAAGATCACATCCAGTTGCTAAACTACGCTGTGAACTCTGTAATTTTTCATCACCAACCAACATCAAACAGTATTTTCTTCATTTAAAGAGACATTTAAGAACTCGAGAGACTGTCAATTGTCCATTTGCTGGCTGTTCGTTTAAGTCTAGGGTAATCTCAACTTTCACTGCCCATAAGAGTCGATATCATCATGCTGCTGCATTTGTTGATTTCAAACCGGATCTTGTTGTAAAATGTCACAGTGAAGTTGTTGTAAATGATGAAGACTTTGATGAATTAGTGTCATCAGATTCATTGTTGCCTGAACCTGAAGTTCAAACTGTACAAAATTCCATTCAGCGACGGATAGCATCCCTATTACTTCGCCTGCAAGCAGTCCTTCATGTGTCACAATCAGCAATTCAAGAAATTGTTGATGAGTTATTTGATGTTGGTGAATGTGCCGGACAAATAACTCGGGACAAAATTGAAAATATTTTGAAAGTGCACAATTGCTCATCAGAGGACTTAACAGCATCTTTGACTGAAGCTTTACAGAGTGCAAACCCACTTACTTTACTTTCAAGAGAGGGGCCTTTAGGCACAGAATTTAAAAGACAGTCATTTTATAGACAGAACTTTACTGTCATTGAGCCTGTTGAATACGTTTTGAATAGGCACAAAAAATCTCATACTGTTGTGTATGTCCCGATTCTAACATTACTTTCTGAAATTCTAAAGAGAGATGAGGTACTGAATGAATTGAGATTAAACAGATCTGAACAATCTGGGCAGTACAAGTCATGTCTGGATGGTGACTACTTTAAAAGAAATCAAATTCTCTCACACGAAGATGTTAGTTTGTGCATAACTTTGTACATTGACGATTTTGAAGTTTGTAATCCCATTGGCACCTCTAGAAAAACAAAACACAAACTGTGTGCTTATTTTTGGATTCTTGCCAATTTGCCAAGAAGATACAAATCATCACTGCCGTCAATCGAACTAGCTTTATTGTGCAAGACTGAACATGTCAAGACTTATGGATACAATAATGTTTTAGAGCCACTGATAAAAGATATTCATTGTCTAGAAACAGTTGGTGTGTATGTAGATAAACTTGATTGCAATGTAAAAGGGACCATTTTGTATGTTGCTGCAGACAACTTGGCTGCACACTCCCTAGGTGGATTCCAAGAGTCTTTTAATGTGGAAAAATTTTGTAGGTTTTGTTTGTGTAATCGTGAAGAAATACAGACTTGTGATGTCAGAAGTGGAAAGTTTGTTTTACGTACACCAGCTTTGTATGATGAAGCTGTAAATTTGTTGAACCAGAGTGAACTTGCGTCTGTTGATGGTGTGAAAC
>NW_013954502.1:14697-23494 GCF_001266775.1 Austrofundulus limnaeus | reverse complement strand
TGTGTGTGTGTGTGTGTGTGTGTGTGTGTGTGTGTGTGTGTGTGTGTGTGTGTGTGTGTGTGTGTGGTGATCTTGTAGGGTTGTAATTCCCAGCCCTATCTCGAAGCATCTTCCAGTGTTGTGCAGATGTTATCATATGTTTTGATTATCCCCCTAACATCCCAGGTGCATGTAGCATCAGGTTGTACTACACTGAGGAAAACAGCATAATAGAGTGACAGGGGGGTTAAAGAAAAGAGGTGAGGTGCGACTAAATGGCACCGAGAAGTGACATTACGTGCACTCTGATTGTAGTGGGAAACCTGTTGTGATGTGTGCATGAGAAAATGACAGAAAAAAATAAATAAATAAAAATAAATATAGTAGGCACACTGTTAAAAGTCTTGCCCTCAATTAGTTATCATAACATTTTTCTATAAGTTACTTCCAATTAACATAAAAAAGTTATGAAATTTCAACTTAATTTCATGAGTTATTCGCATTTCAACTAAATAAATATTGCCATAACACAACTCAAGGAAGTGAGTCAGTTCAGTGGAATTTAAATGTGTGAACATAACTTAATAATCTGAGTTTTAAAATTGTAACCGATCTTATGAAAACTGATCATCACTGGCAATATTAATGCGCGCTACAAATAGTGCTGGGAATTTGCTTTTATCCAATAAGGGACTAAAGTTAAGATTTAGTTAGACTTTATAAAGTTCTCCATTCCAGTTACAGCTATTAAATGAAGAAGAGGAACACCACCTGACCAGATTAAAGACGTTGAAAGCAAAGTCGCGGATGAATACATTTTTTCCAACAAGACCTCGATCTGTCTCGGAAGCATAAAGTTTGGCGGGTGTCAGGCATTTTGTGAATGCGAACCGAACCGAAGTGAGGTGAGACGGCGCCGTACAAGTAAGGTAAGTAACTTTTGTCGTTTTTTAAATTGTTTTTGTAACGTGGTCCATTTTAAAAATAGGTTATAGAGCTAAAGTTGCGTCTCTGTTACATGTTTAAACACAGGACATTAAAACAACAGCTTGTTAATTGCCAAGTGAGGGAAGGAGTTATTGCACATTAACTTACAGCGGTTAAAATAAGTATTGAACACATCACCATTTTTCTCAGTAAATATATTACTAGAGGTGTTAATGAAATACAATTTTCACCAGATGTCAATAACAACCCAAATGATCCATACATACAAAGAAATCAAACCATAAATGTCCAGAAATGAAGTTATTTGTAATAATGTGGAATGGCACAGGGAAAAAGTATTGAAAACACTTACTGAAATTTATCTAATACTTTGTACAAAAGACTTTGTTGTCAATGACAGCTTGAAGACGCCTCCTGTATGGAGAAACTAGTGGCATGCATTGCTCAGGTGTGATTTTGGCCCATTCTTCCACACAAACAGTCTTCAAATCTTGAAGGTTTCGTGGACCTCTTCTATGAACTCTGATCTTTAGTTCTTTCCATAGATTTTCTGTTGGATTCAGGTCAGGTGATTGGCTGGGCCATTCCAGCAGCTTTAGTTTCTTTCTCTGAAACCAACTGAGAGTTTCCTTGGCTTTGTGTTTGGGCTCATTGTCTTGCTGAAATGTCCAGCCACGTTTCATCTTCATCATCCTGGTAGATGGAAGCAGATTTTTATCAAGAATGTCTCTGTACATTTTTCCACTCATCCTTCCTTCAATTATTTGAATTTTGCCAGTACCATATGCTGAAAAACAACCCCAAACATTATGTTCCCACCTCCAAACTTCACTGTTGGTATGGTGTTTTTGGGCTGATGTGCAGTGCCATTTGACCTCCAAACATGATGTGTATTCTGGCATCCAAACAGTTCAATGTTGGTCTCATCTGACCAGACTATATTCTCCCAGTATTTCACAACCTTGTTTAAATGTTGTGCAGCAAACTTTAAATGAGCTTCAACATGCTGTTTCTTCAGCAGTGGAGTCTTGCGTGGTGAGCGTGCATACAGGCCATGGTGGTTCAGTGCATTACTTATTGTTTTCTTTGAAACAAACGTACCTGCTAATTCCAGGTCTTTCTGAAGCTCTCCACAAGTGGTCCTTGGCTCTTGGACAACTCTTCTGATAATTCTTTTCACTCCTCTGTCAGAAATCTTGYGAGGAGCACCTGGTCGTGGTCGGTTTATGGTGAAATAATGTTCTTTCCACTTCCGAATTATGGCCCCAACAGTGCTCACTGGAACCTTCAGATGTTTAGACATTCTTCTGTAACCGATGCCATCATTATGCTTTGCAACAGTAAGGTTGTGAAGGTCTTGAGAGAGCTCTTTACTTTTACCCATCATCAGATGGTTCTTGTGTGATACCTGGCCATCATTTGGGACTGAACCAGCTGATATTAATTTGCACTGACAAGGGGCAGGCTTGCTTTTTAATTACTGAGAGAGTTCAGCAGGTGTCTTGGCTTTCCATGCCTTTTTACACCTCCCTTTCTTCACGTGTTCAATACTTTTTCCCAGTGTCATTCCACATTATTACAAATAACTTAATTTCTGGACATTTATGGTTGATTTCTTTGTATGTATGGATCACTTGGGTTGTTACCAACATCTGGTCAAAATTTCATATCATTAGCACCTCTAGTAATATATTTCCTGAGAACAATGGTGACGTGTTCAATACTTATTTTACCCGCTGTAGCTGAGCACACAGTATACCACTCAGTTGCGCTGTTCTATTGAACTGTTCTTAAGAGGAAATACAAGAAGCTACCACAATTTTTGTATCATAAACTTCTTCAGAAGCACATATGTGGCACTAGGTCAAAGTTTTGCATGGAACCAGTGCTGATTGCAAGCGAGTTACGCTTCGGGAGAGGCTGTGCGTCAGGAATTTGTCGTGTCCTTTGTTTCACATGTTTGTGCGCACGTGCGTCTAATTAATGGTGGCCGGTGACGAATGAAATTTCACTGTTTAAAGAGAGGAAACTACCTCCAGCAGTGATTGCATATTGAACTGTATTCTGAGTTTGACTGTAGACAGCATCCCTATTACTTCACCTGCAAACAGTCCTTCATGTGTCACAATCAGCAATTCAAGAAATTGTTGATGAGTTATTTGATGTTGGTGAATGTTCCGGACAAATAACTCGGCACATAATTGAAAATATTTCGAAAGCACATAATTGCTCATCAGACGACTTAACAGCATATTTGACTGAAGCTTTAGAGAGTGCAAACCCACTCACTTTACTTTCAAGAGAGGGGCCTTTAGGCACAGAATTTAAAAGACAGTCATTTTATAGACTGAACTTTACTGTCATTGAGCCTGTTGAATACGTTTTGAATAGACACAAAAAATATCATACTGTTGTGTATGTCCCGATTCTAACATTACTTTCTGTAATTCTAAAGAGAGACGAGGTACTAAATGAATTGAGAGTAAACAGATCTGAACAATCTGGGCAGTACAAGTCATGTCTAGATGGTGACTACTTTAAAAGAAATCAAATTCTCTCACATGAAGATGTTAGTTTGTGCATAACTTTGAACATTGATGATTTTGAAGTTTGTAACCCCATTGGCACCTCCAGAAATAAACACAAAGTGTGTGCTGTGTATTGGATTCTTGCCAATTTGCCAAGAAGATACAAATCATCACTGCCGTCAATCTACCTGGCTTTATTGTGCAAGACTGAACATGCCAAGACTTATCGATATGATGATGTTTTAGAGCCACTGATAAAAGATATTCAGTGTCTAGAAACAGTTGGTGTGTTTGTAGATAAACTTGATTGTAATGAAACAGTGCTGAGGACTAGTTTCCGACGGTGTAACGATGTAAAAGGGACCATTTTGTATGTTGCTGCAGACAACATGGCTGCACACTCCCTAGGTGGATTCCAAGAGTCTTTTAATGTGGAAAATTTTGTAGGTTTTGTTTGTGTAATCGTGAAGAAATACAGACTTGTGATGTCAGAAGTGGAAAGTTTGTTTTACGGACATCAGCTTTGTATGATGAAGCTGTAAATTTSTTGAACCAKAGTGAACTTGCRTCTGTTGATGGTGTGAAACGAGAATGTCCACTTAACAGATTGACTGGTTTTCATGCATGCCAAGGTTTTCCACCTGATTTTTTACATGATGTGCTGGAAGGCATTGTAMCCATTGAACTARRTCTGTRMCTTACAGATTTGATTTTAAAGAACTATTTCACATTGGATGAGCTTAATAACGAAATTCAAGGCTTTCCTTTTAAGTTTTCTGACAAGACAAACCGGCCTCAGAAGATTCCATCAACTTTTAAGCGCAATCGTACTCTAGGTGGTAATGGACATGAAAACTGGAGTCTTGTGCGCTTCTTTCCGCTCATCATTGGTCACCGTGTTCCAGAAGGTGATCAAACATGGGAATTAGTCCTTGAGCTCAGAGACTTGGTGGAGCTATTGTCAACCTCATATTTCACTTCAGACTCACTTTGTTATTTACAGGCAAAAATATCAGACCACAGACAGTTGCTGCAGACAGTTTTCCCAGAAAAAAAGTTGTGTCCCAAGCATCACTTTTTTGAACATTATCCATATCTTATTCAAAAGTTTGGACCTCCAACTGTGTTGGACAATCAGATTTGAGACAAAACATTATTTCTTTAAGAAGGCTGTGCGAGATGCTAACAACTTTWAAAACATTCTGCTTACACTTGCTACAAGACATCAACTTATGTTGGCACATTACTTTGCAATGCCGAGACTTTAAGCCTGAAATGGAGACAGCAAAGGTGTCTGATATGTGCCTTGAAGTTTTAGATGCTGCCATCAGACAAGCCATCTTGAATAAGTTCAGCAGTGTTGACACAGTAGGACTGACCCCTCACATCTTTCTGAACGGAACAAAGTATTCAAAGGGAATGATTCTCTCTACTGGGAGTACAAGTGGATTGCCGAACTTTGGACAAATTTTAGAAGTGTGCATTGTKTTGGAGAGTAATGTTTGCTTCATTATAGAACCTTTTACATCGCACTACGTGGAGTATCTACGGAGTTACCATCTTGTGAAGAAAAACCCTCCTGAGTGTCTGTTGGTGAAACCAGAGGATCTCAACGACTACTTGCCACTGGTGTCATACTTCATTCGAGGCCGTCTTCTGGTCACTCCCAAGACTTTCTTACTAAAATAAAACTGCCGTAAGTAATTACACACTGAAATGAGGAATGAAAAATTTAGAAAATTATTTGAGAATTTTGACTGATGTTACAATTGAGATTTTTTTGATGGAACAATATCTTTTACATTTTTCATTTTATGACAAAAATACAAATTTTGATGTCAGTAATTCAATCCAGTTTCACTTCAGTTTTGTTTATATAGCACAAAGTCTCAAACTTTGTCTTGTGGCACTGTGGAAAAAAACTAAGGAAGACAGCAAATTTTGTTGAATCACTTCATTACCAGTCTCCCATCCTGAGCTGGAGAGCAGGCTGTGGGTGACAAGCAGCTGAGAACCAACTGGCGCAGCCAAAACATGACACTGCCACCGTTTTTGACAACTTACGTTGAAGATGGAATTAAAACAGGATGACAGTGCTGTTAGATTTTAGTTTATTACAGTCACMATTAAATCTTTGAATTTCAGAGATTTTCCTTGCCCCACACTGCTGTTGCTGATTATCTTAAATGTTATTTTTTTTCCATCATATTTATTTTAGTAAGTTCATTGTTATATTGAGTAAAAAGTTGTTAAATTGATAAGATAAACAAATACTTTTTTTGTACTGTCAAGTTGCAACCCCCATTTTGTCAGTGGCGATTGTCTTATTAACCCAATATTTTGTCTCATCTCTTATGAATGTAGTGTCTTGTCATTTATTCTTAATGTGCACCTTTTCTTTTCTTTTTTTGTTTTTCAGGTCAAAGTTGTCTACATTGCTGCTTCGCGTCATAGTGTCAGAAAATGAAATCAGGTGTCTTTCAGTTGAAGACATCCCCTCAAGTGTCGAGGAACTGTACCAGGTGTTGCGAACCAACCTTGCTCTAAGAGGAGGATTCATTTTGCAGTTTGAGGATCCTGATTTCAATAATCAGTTGTGCAACCTGACCAACATCAGAGACCTTCCTGTGGATCGTGCAACTTTGAAAGTATTGTTCACAGATAATGACTCCTCCGATTCTACACTGGATACTGGCAGCCTCTCTTTTCCAAGTACTGCGGATTCTGTCAAATGGCCTGACCCTTCCCGATTCCAAAGTTTTTGCATGATGTGGAGCTGCAACTGAAAGAAGCAAATTGTAGATATGCCAAGGATGAATCTGTGACAGTGATTTCTAAAAGTTTGAAGACTGATATCCTTGACACACTTGCAGACCGTATGTCAAAGATTAGTGCTTATCCTGAAAGGCAACACTATGAAAATGTGGCCAAAGCACTGGTGGAAAAGCATCCCTGTCCGCGAGAACCAGGGTCCGACAAGGGATGTACTCATGGCTTCACAGCCTGAAATTTAAAATGGGAAACTACAGGCAAAAACTGAGTGCAGCAGGATGCCCTGAAGTGGTCATAAGCAAACGAAAATCTGGACGTTCAAAAGGGGAAACTGTCAAAAAGTCAAAGAAGGGGGAGGTAAACTATTGTCCTGATCCACCTGAAGGACAGAGTCCTGAAAACATGGAAGTGAAGACAATGGAGGTTGAAATGCTGAAGAGAGACCCAAATCACCAGCTACTTGAGGATCTGATGGTTTCTACATTCTCTCAGCGAAGGAAAGAGATTGTTGGAGATGAACCACACATCACAGAGCTTATCTCCCGATGGCCAGCTCTGTTCCATGAGAAACAGGTAATCACACAACTGTATTAGTTCCAAGAAGTTTAATGATTTAAGACCATGTGTGCTGTGTCCTATTGAGAGACGTTTTATATTCTGTCACCTCAGATTAGGGCTGAATTTACAAGAATCATCACCACAGACCTTGTGGAGTCTTTTGTTGATGGACTTGATGGCCTGGTTCCAAGACTCCTGGAGGTCTACAAAGCAGCAHCCAAATCTGGAAAAAAGCAGCTACTCAAAGACATATTGGACTGCCTTGCGAAAGATGTAAGCTGAACTGCAGACGGCTAGAAAACGAGGCATCATTTGATATTTTTGATTTAAAATATATTCATCTTGCTGTACGTCCTCTCTTGCAGGACACCAATGAAAGGAGAAGAGCTGCTGCTCTGCTTGGTTTGCCCCACTACATATCAGGTGATGATCCATCAGCTGTCATCAGGATGTGTGATGTAAGACTAATAAATTTGTATTACAAAACTGTTTACATATTTGCCTATTCCTCTTTATTTATCATTTTTGGAAAAAAAAATGTAGCACTTGTGTTTGCAAAAACATAGTCCCTGTTGGAGACTTTACTTTCTGTTTACCACCACCATGCTTAACTTCAACTTCAGACGTAATTGCACTTTGTGTAGCCTGGTTGATTTGCTCAAAGCTAGTTGATGGAAACATGTCATATTTGCATTTTTTTTCCCCTTTTGCAATTTTACAAATTTCATCAAAATTTGCATTACAATTGGATGGAAACACTACTGGTGTGCTACATTTTTAGGATAATTTCAGCGCTTCACCATGGTAGTTTTTAATCTGCATGTATTTTCATGCACATGAGCACAAGTTCTGTGGATGAAAAAAGTTTGTAAAAAGGTCTGCCTGACGACAAAGTAAAGTGCTGAAAATAATTAGAATATGGTGTACACACTTGCTTTTTTTTCAGGCGGGCTTATTTTACATCTAGTGCCTCTTGATGTTGGCCTCATCCACAACAGTGTTTGTTGCCCTGTTTCATTGCCATTATGCTCTATGCTTTGACAAACTGGGAGTGTGTTACATTGTTCACTGGCTGGACAGAAGTGCATCAACCCCACTTTAAAAGTTTAATTACCCCTAAAGTATCAAAACTTGCAGAATGTTAAACCTCACAATAGAACAGTATAAAAAAATTGCAGTGTAAAGATTTGAATATTTGCATTCTTTACATGCACACAAAGTTCATTAATTATTTCTTCTTTTTTAAGGCTTACACTGATATTCTGCATGATGCCATGAAGGGGATGCAGGTTGGTCTCCTGATTGCCTGTGAAGGTGGTGAACAGAGGACCGTTCCACACGAGGTCTTCGATGTGGCACTTGTGGTGGAGGAGACCATTGTGCTTCACAACATTAAAGATGTGACACTTGGCTTTGCTATGCTTATGGGTGTCATCTACTGTGTCAATCTCAAGTATCCAGATGACATGAAGTATTCGTTTGAATTTCTTCAGAGTGGTGATGAAGATCAAACCAGACCAGGCCTCAGCTCGAGTACATGGTTTGAGAAACAGAATCCTGAGGTACAAACTGTAACATCTGGTATGATTTCAGTTTTGTTTTCTTACATAGGAGTTCCTTTAAGAATTTGTTCAGTTTGTTCTATGCACTAAATGTTGAAATACTAATGGTTATGCACAAAAATATTTAGCATTATGCTGAACTTGTGGAAAAACCTCGCTCTCAGGGTTTCCGTTGTGAAATGGTTAAAACACTGAACTTTTTGCACTTATTGGACTGTTTTTGAGAGACAGTTACTAGTTGTAAGGACTTTGCACTGCCAATGTTCAATGTGGTTAAATGTTTAAGATAATGGTGTAATTTCTGTGGAGGACTGAAACTGACATAATTAGAAATAAAAGCAGAAATTTGTTAAAAAAAACACAAATAAATACACTTATAATGCACTAGTTAAATAAAATAACTTTACCTCATGATTTGTAAATTAATTAACCTTCATATTTTTCCAGCTT